>NC_090646.1:536149845-536320211 GCF_040937935.1 Hyperolius riggenbachi | reverse complement strand
ATCCGGTGACAACTTTGCCGTTCACTCTAACAAGTTGCTGCTGGTCGGTTCGGTCGCGGATTTCCTTTCCGCGGGCAAACAGGACAAAATCTGATGATCCAGGCTGTGGTTCGCTGGCGGGCTGCCTCTGCTGTGGGTGAGGTGCAGGTGATGCAAATGATCCAGGTGCTGGTGGTGTCTGTCTCCGCTCCGGACAGTCGAATTTCATGTGTCTGGGCTGGCGGCAGTAGTGACAGGTGACCTCTCCAGGCGCTGCAGGCCTGGGTGGCCTCTGTGGCGGACGGCTCACAGGGGCAGGAGGGTCTGCCGAGGTATTGGGCTGACCTCCTCTCCAGCTGGATGGGACAGTTCTGCGGGTATCAGCCACCCGGGTAGTTGCAAAAGTCTCAGCAAGGTCTGCAGCGACAGTGGCTGAAGCCGGCCTGCGTTCTAACACAAACTGTCCTACATCAGCAGGGCAAATGTTCAGAAATTGTTCGAGGACTATCAAGTCCTCCAGGATTCCATAAGACCCTTTGGTGAGGCCTAGCGTCCACTGGCGGAGTGTGGTGAGAAAGCTGCTGGCCACATCTCGGTACGAATCAGAAGGCTTTTTCTGCCAGGCCCTGAACTTTTTCCGATAGGCTTCTGGCGTCAGCTGGTACTTAGTAATGATAGCGTCTTTTATAGCAGCATAATCATTATCCTTCTCCGCAGGCAATTCTGCGAAGGCATCAAGCGCTTTGTAGCGCAGCAAAGGTGTCAGATGTCTGGCCCACTGGTCTTGGGACAGACGATACTGACGGCATGCTTTTTCAAAAGACCGCAAAAACAAGTCAATGTCTGTGTCTTTTTCAATATTAGCAAATTTAAATTTTGCACTTACGGGTGGTGCAGCTCCTTCAGCAGGGAGGCTGGGCGGTGAACTCCGGCTGGCCTGTTGTACTTTTGCCAAGTTTAGCTCATGCTGTCGTTGGCGCTCCCGTTCTCGCTCAGCGGCTGCAGCAGCAGCGGCTTGCCGCTCCCGTTCCTCCCGCATTTGGCGCTCCTCACGCATGTACTGCAGGTACTTGTCCAGGTCAGTGTCCATCAGCTTTTGTAATGCCTGCTGCATTAGCGGATCAGTACAAACGGACAGTCCAGTACTGGCCGGTTCCAGGCGAGTACTTTCAGAAACTCTGGGATTGGGGTCCACACTGACATTCTCCTGCGTAACTGTTGATGCAGGGCCCTCAGGATGCACAACCTCTGTACGGTCAGGAGTCTCAGTCTCTGGTTCCCCTTGCCTTGAGTCAGATGGGTCAGCGTCTACCTCAGCAGACACATCCAGCTCCTGCAGTTGCTGGGTATCCCATTGAAACAATTCCGTTACCAGGTCCCCTTGTTTCTTGCGGCCGACATCAATGCCTCTCTCTTGGCAAAGATTTTGCAGGTCCGCCAGGCACATTTTCTTGTAGTTCCCGGACATTTCCACGCCAAATAAAATAAAACTTTTGGGGAGGGGTACTGGCTACACAGTCTCTCTGTATATATAAAAAATATATTGCCTTCCAGCTACACCAACGAATTAGTTCGTTTCTCGATAGCGCTAGCGCTATCGCAGATACTTTCAGCACAACACAGGTCCCAACCGCTGCCTAACACTGTCACAGGAGCCCTTGTGGCTGACCGCACTTAGCCTTCTAAACGGTGCCAGCGCACAGATCGTGCGAACTCTGGTCGCAGTCAATGCGCAGGAACCGTTAAGAATTAGCCGCAGACAACTCAGAAGGAAGCCTGTGAGACACGGGTGATTACCACTTCACCCTCTGGTTCAGAGTAAACTGCCACCACCGCGGTTATCATGGGACCGTGGGGCCCACTAACTGACTGACTAATCCTGCGAATAAAACGGTTAAACACACGATATTCTGTCTAGCCAACAACAAACAGTAGCGTATCTTCAGAGACCCGGGATCATTTCTGTGTGTGCTGATAAGCAGGGTAGCGAAACAGTGAATGACTTGGAGGAAGTCTTTTATTCACAGCAATATAAATAATTAATATATACAGGCAATTATTAAAATCAACAATTATTAAAACAGTAATAGCCAGTATGAAAAATAAAAGAAGGGAGAAAAATACTTAGTTCCTGGAAAGATGTCCTTATTGTGGGAAGAATCATAAAGTTCTTGGTTTCAAAGTCCAGAGTTCAGAGTTCAGACCAGGTGGATGCCAGCATATCCTCAAGCTGGCATCTGATGAGTGCAAGATGGTTCAGTGTGGAGGACACTGAGTTTGGGTCCTCAGCCATTCTTATGCCCCTGCTTCAGTAGGAGGGAGTGAGGGCGGGGAGCCATACACCCCCTTCAAAGATGAGATGAGCCCTCCCCTTGTACTGGGGCTAGAAATCATATCTACCCATATATGGGCTCTATCTCACAGAACCGTACAGGTCAGGGCAGATTTATTAACATTTTCAGGTCTGTCTCGATTTACCCAGCGCCCTGATACCAGACATGAGGGGTGGGACCCCTGTGGTATCATCAGGGCCTTTTCAAACTGCCTAACTGGCAGTCCTTACCTCAGAATGTTCTGAAACTTCCTCAGAACCAGCACCGGGGCTCATGCTACACTTCCCCCACGTTTGGTGAAGCTGCCATCTCAGGAACCCCAGAAATATGACAGATCTGGGAAGTTATGGATTTGCTATGAGACTCAGGTTATTCCCAGGCAAAGGCTCTTTGAAGTTTGGAGCAGCCAGCGAGGTGTCGCCTCCCCTGCTGGGAATGAGCCAGTGGGTCTGGCTTTTAGCCCAACTAGATTGCTCCTGCCATGGTGCTTGTCACCTTATACCTGATGGATGGGCCATCAGCACAGCTTGAAGCCAGGGACTCTCTGGGGCAGATTAGGCTCAGGCTCATTAGCATATCAAAAGAGCCATCCAGCCTTTGGAATGGTGCTCTCTTTGCTAAGAAAAGGACTTCAGCTGTCCCTACACACTCAACCCAGATTGTACCGTTTTGAAGCGCAATCGATGCAGGAATCGAGTGCGATCGTTCTTTTCTTCACGGGCGGTTCCAGGACGCGCCTGCGTCCCCGCAATCGTCCGTGACACTACTTATCACACCTAAATGAGCTATGCCTTGTTTTTTCTCACCACCAATTAGGTTTTCTTTCAGTGGTACTTTTGCTAAAAATAATTTTGTATGCATTTCTTTGGGTGGTACTTTATTTCTCAGTTTTCAGCTATTATAGTTTAAAAATAACACATGCTACTGTAAATAAAACCCACACATTTTATTTGCCCATTTGTCCCAGTTAATAGAACGTTTAAATTATGTCCATAGCGCAATGTATGGCGACAATATTTTATTTGGAAATAAAGGTGTATTTTTTTCTAATTTGTGTTTTATTGTACTTCGCCAACAATTACAAGTCCTTTTTTGCAAAAATAACAGCAATACACCCTTATAGCATACATATTCAAAAAGTTAGTCCCTAAGGCAACAATTTATGTATTTTTTAATTTGTTTTTACAAATATGTCATATGGGAACAGGGAGGGTGTGAAAAGGGTTAATTGAATTGTTATATGTATAGGAAATGTATATTGGAGGAAGGAAGCTCCAGCTGCATTCCAGCTAGCAGGAAATTTCAGTTTATGTCCTTTATAATAGAATGATCTCTGTTTCTTGTTGCAACAGTAATCATTCCTAATTAGAAACTTAGATTGGCTTTTGGAACATATGTCCCCATTCACAAATCTGTACTCGACCAGTGGGTAACGCACAAGTGATTGCACACAGGGTGGCTGCAGCAGCAAGAAGACAATTTACACTGTTTTGCTTTCACAGGCACATGCAAACTATGTGAATGTACTGAATGCCCATAGCAGACTAGTTAAAAGACGTTTTTGTAACGTTATTAAAAATGTGTCTTTCTATTCTCGTAAGCCATCTATGAATTTCCAAAGCTGGCTAAAGATGAAATTGCACTTTTATGCAAGCCTGGGCTTCAAAGTTTCTGTGTGGAGTTTGGACTGGTAAGAGATTTCCCAGCTGCATGAATAATGAGATGCACACCATCTATTGCATGCACGTTTTACATGCTTACATGCTGAAATTAGATTTATCATAAATTCTTACAATACTAGTGACCTTAGCTCGTTTAAAAACGGGCTAGGTCTGTAACCACTCCGCCACGCACATGTGCGCGCCCGCCCATCACGCATGCCCCCACGCGCACCCGTCATGCATGCCAGCCTCGCGTACACACACCCACCGCGTGTGGGCACACACACGTCCTCCCTGGTCCTCAGCTCCCCTCAGTGTCTCTGCGTCCCTCCCTGCACATGCGCAGTGCAAAAAAGCACTGACACAGGGACATAGCGGACGCAAAGACACAAGGATATTATATAATGAGATATAAAGCTGAATCTAAGAATATGACTTCTTCTCAGCACTTTAAGTGCTTAGGATATCAAAATGAGTTTGGGGATAGGCTTAGATTATCTTGGGTGGTTAGGGCTAGCCACTATATATTGTGTAAAGTTTCTGTTTTTAGAGATTGTAGATGCTAAGCATAATTTAACCTTTTCCCTTTCTGATTTTATTTTTAATATGTGCGCTTTGGTGCCTCATTCTTTTCTCCCTCCCTCATTTGCCTTCTCTAGCCTGGCTGCCTAATGCAGAGTGGGTGCAGGGTAGGCTTTCATATTTGCCTGTTCAGGATGTGTGTCATGTGTAGTGCAGCTAAGAAATAAAGCATTAGTGGCTAAGAAATTATTCTCATATTGTTTCCAGTACAGGAAGAGTTAAGAAAACTTCAGTTGTTATCTATGTGAAAGAGCTTCTCTGAGTTTTCCAACCAAGCTGGTCGGCAACAGTGTTATTTTCCGAAGTTCTTATACATCAAAGAAATAATGAAAAACAGCTTTAGATAAGATTCTACTGCAGGGAAGATCCAAGGTCATAAGCTCTGTATTTTAAATATAAAAGAGAGCAGAGCATGGTTTGTAAATTGCAAATATGAAAGAATGATGCAATGTTATAAAATAGCTATAGAGTTGAAAATAAAAATAAGAGACTCTTTTCTTTGCTACTAATGCTCTGTTAATTATCTGTACTACACACACAATTCATTATTACATTTTTTTCAGCTTCAGTGTCACTGTAAAGGCAGAGCTTGCTTTTATCTTTGTATAAGCCACTTTTAAAGTGATCCTGATCAGATCCATGATGAGTTTTTTTACCTGGCTCTAAGGTTTTCAAAGCCAAACAGCTAAGACTGTGTAAGTAAATCCATCATTTGTATTGCTCCATTTCAAATTAAAATTATAGATACATTTTCTTCGGGAGCCTTAATGCTGGGAATACACATTAAGTTTTTACTTTAGATAAATGGGTTCGATAGATAAATTCCAACCTGTTGGATCTGGTCGATTCTACTTTCGTTTCGATTCTCCTCATTCAAGTGAATGTAATTGATAAGAAAAGATAAGGAATCGAGAGGGGAATCAAGCAGTGAATCGAGAGTAGAATCGATCGAAAGCGAAAACGACGGCAAAAACGAACGCAAAAACGCATCGTGTATTCCCAGTATTAAGAATAATTTCATTTTCAAAACACTTGAAAAGTGTCCATTAAATACTGTAATATAATATATATTATGAGATTACTAAGAACAAAAGCTGCTCTCTGTGACGATCTATACTCTGCATAGCCCCCCTTCACACATGCAGCTGCTCTTCCTTGCCTCCAGAGCCCCCTCTGCTGCTGGCCTATGAAATAACTTCAGGAAAATCAACATTGACGTTTTGGCTGCAGAGCATTATCATTTTTTATGAGCCAACAACTTACTGCCAGGCTGCAGAAAGAAAACCTGAACAGAAAAAAAACTTATGAGTTAATACTTTTATGTTTAGTAGTAATGGTAAAAAAAAACGAAAACTAAAAATAACTTTTCTACAGGCTCATATTCTTCATTTCAATTAAAGGGGTTAAATAAATTCTAAGCCTAAAGTGTAGTAGCAGTGTGGTGGACCAAAACCCAATGGGGAGAAACGTGTGCTACAGCAGAGAAACCCTGTAGCCCACCAGGGTCTAATGCTGGGAATACACGGGGCGATTCTGGCGCCCGATTCTCCGCCGATCGTTTTGACCGCTCGATTCTCTTATCTTCTTATCGTTTTTTCAATTCACTTCAATGAGAAATCCAGCGGCAAAACAGTCGAACAGTGATCGGACATGTCAGAAATTTTCTATTGTGCCATCTTATCAGTTTAGAATCGAGCTGTGTATTCCCAGCATAATGTAGCAAGAACGAAGTTCCGCAGCACCACGTCAGTGTATTTAATAGCTCTTTATTGTGATAACGGAGAGGTTGCCATACAGCAGCAGATGCTGTTTCGGGCTCTCGGCCCTTTCTCTAGCTGTGTAGGCTCTCTCTGAAGTGTACACACAATAACCAGGTTTACTGGTAAATACTCTCTGTAAAACCATTTTGTCCAAGTTCCAACCCCTAAGCAGCAGGGAAGAAGAGGACCTGATGGGGAACTGAAGTAAGGACCAACCTAACTGTTAGAACCACCCCATGGGAAGACACCAGGCCACAGAGAAAGTTCAAAAACGAACACACCAATCAGCTTGAATCGTGCCAGAAAACCTGATGGGGAACAAGTAAACTAACCAGTGTGCTTAGTATAGTGGGGGTGTATCAGCACCTTGCAGGGAAAAAATATAGGAGACAAATACGGGAGCCCAATAGTGTAGTAGATTAGTATGCAATTGAAAAAAGGAATTTCAATAAATTACTACTCACAAAAGGAGCTTGCAAGGGCAACCAACCGTAGGAAGCAGGTGGAGACCATAAACCCGACTCCACTCGGGGTAGTCCCAGCCGGGACCTGGATGTGGTCGCTCTCCTTGAAAAAGTAGGGACAGGTGTCCACTGTGGGGCACCCACAGGTGGTCTGTCACCACCCCTCAAACACAGATTGTTTGGGGGTATAGCTATGCACAATTGAAGGTAAAGAGGCGACCTGGTTGAAAAAAAAGCATCTACAAACAGCTTAAAATCGAGGAAATAATATGAGGTGGCTTACCTCAATAACGAAATACTTGTATATGACAAAAGATTTTTATCTAGCACAGGCAACGCGTTTTGCGGGTCCAAGCCCGCTTCATCAGGCCAATAAAAGTGCCAAATGAACAAGTCGATATGGCAATTGGACCCGCAAAACGCGTTGCCTGTGCTAGATAAAAATCTTTTGTCATATACAAGGATTTCGTTATTGAGGTAAGCCACCTCATATTATTTCCTCGATTTTAAGCTGTTTTTAGATGCTTTTATTTCAATCAGGGCGTCTCTTTACCTTCAATTGTGCATAACCAGTGTGCTGGTTAAGGGCTCTGCCTTCAACATGGGAGACCAGGGTTCAAATCCTGGCTAGGACCAGCTCCCACTCAGCAAGAAGTCCCTGGGCAAGACCTATTATTATTATTAACCAATCCTGAAGTGTAAGCATCAGCCATATCACCTAGACATAAAATCTTGCTCATTCAGCTCATACACAGAGAAATATTAACTTCTAAACTTTTCTGTACTAGTCTATCATCAGCAGTATTATTTCAGCTTGATACAGTTGTATTGGCTTCTATAAACTTCTCAGCTGAGCTGTGACTTCTATTTGTTGCCATTTGACTTCTCTGACTGCACAGAGCACTTGATTGATAGATTGATAACTAAAGGTTACCGAAATAGTACAGCCACCAACTCAATACTGCACAGAAAGAGCTTCCATCCCCCTTGGGTGATGAAGTCTATACCTTATGGGCAATTCCTACGCCTCCGTAGGAACAACAGCGAGGTCTCCCAATATCTGAAACAGGCAGAGGAGCTCAAGGCACGTTTACAGCACAGAGGCTATGACCCGAAGTTGTTGGAAGAGGCGAAAAATAGGGCCCTCTCTAGACCTAGAAGTGACTTGATCAGGAGGCGACGCCAACACACTGTACAAAAAGAGGGTCCCAGCACTACCACCAAACAAGTGTTTGCCTTTGACTATTCACCAATGGCGACAACCATCAAAAGAATCATCTGTAAAAACTGGCACGTCTTACAGGGAGACCCGCACCTGACAGGGGTGACCACTGCACCCCCTCTGGTGACATTCAGAAAGGCCCCCACTTTGGGCGATATGCTGACCAGCAGCGAGTACAGGAAACCCAACTCGTGTAATTGGCTGAACACTCTTAAACGGCCAGGCAATTATCGCTGTGGGACGTGCGGTATCTGTAATCAAATCTTGAAGCATGGAATACCGATGTTGGGAGGGACCCCGATCAAAATTAAAGATGTACTGTCATGCAGGACTAAGTTTGTAGTGTATTGCCTGCTGTGTCCATGTAATAAATATTACATTGGCCAAACCACCCGGGAGATGCAGACAAGGATCAAAGAGCATCTCCGTTCACTCAAATCTAAGGATAAGTCTACTAGATTAGTAACACATATGGCTCAGTGCCATGGGAGAAACGCTCACTGTCTCAGGTTTTTTGCCCTAGAAAATATATCCTTTACAAACCGAGGAGGAGATAGGGAGCGAACTTTATTACAACATGAAGCTCGGTGGATTATACAAACCAATGCACTTGGCCCTCTTGGACTGAATGATAAAAACGAATTAGCCTGCTTTCTGGAGAAGTGAATTAAAATGATTTCTCATCCCTGATTTCCCTTTGTGCCCTGGCTCCGACACACCTGTGGAATCTCGCTCCTTGGTTTTGCCCTCTACTGTATATCGCTGGCTCTTTCCTTTTTCCCTCGCATTCTACTGCCTCTGCTGCGCATATTGCACGGCTGGGAGCTGTATTCCATGCCGCGCATGCGCGCATTATCCTGTCCTCGTGCACGTTTTTCCTCTTTCTGCAGCTGGTTCGCTGTTCACTATACTGTTTTGCTCCCCTTTTCGCCTCTCTTTCTTCCCCTTTTCCCCATGGGCTCGTCTTTTACTGTACATATACCCTTTTGGTATTTGTTTTTATGTTATGCTATGTCTTGTTGCCCGGACACCCCGTGTTGCGCCTGCGGGCATTCCTGTCCTTGCCTCCGCTGCCCGTGCTTCTCCAGCCTCGGGTTAAATTGTTTATTTTTGTGCCTCTAATATAGTACGCACTTTGCATTATGCGCACATGTCCTGCTGTTTACTAACAGCAGCCATTGATGCGCATCCTGGAGCTGGTTGGCTGGACATCGCGTGACGCGGCTGGGCGTGCCCGTGGGCGTACGCTTTGTTGCTGGGGAACATGGACGCTTTTTGTCCTGTCTGCAGGACGAGTGTGCGTCAAGGCATGACACAGTAATGGGGGCGTGGCTAGCGGACGTAGGCGGAAGTGCCGCCGCGACGCGGGTATGTAACCCGCGTTGAAGCAGCCCGCCCCCAACTTCCCCATAGCGGTGAACAAGCGCGTGTAGCGCGAAACGGTCGTCCGCAGGGAACCTCAGACCTGGCGCCCACTCTACCTGCCCTGACACCTGGCTACTTTACAACTGTGAGTGTTCAACTTTTATCAATTAAAGAACCCTAACTGCAGTGCTGGCTTTGTCCTCTCTCTCCATGTCCACAAGTTTACTGCTTCTTCCTAGCCGGAGCACGCAGCCTAGAGGGACTCACATCTACACAGTTTGCAATACAGTATAGCCTAGCCCAGCCTCCTGTCGCATCTTTCGCTGTGTGCTGGAACTTTTTCTTTTTTTTTTTTTTTTTTTTTTTCTTTTCTTGTTTGCACGCACTTGTTAATTAACGCTTGTAATGAAAAAAAAAATAGATAAAATGGGAACACAGACACATTTTAAGTAGAATAGGTACTATATGTAGCCATGCTTATCTCATCATGCCACATGTTAGTGCGGGTATAGGATAGGATATATAGGGTATAGGATAGGATATAGGATACCCAAAGTGGGGAAAAATATTGTTTTTACTTACCTGGGGTTTCTTCCAGCTCCACGTAGTCTTTCTGGACCCTCAATTTCCTCTTGGTCTCTGCCATTGTGCTTCTTTTTCCCTCTGTAAGCTTGCCGACTATTCTAGTTGCGGGCTACTGTGCATGCACAATCCCAGCTGTGAGCCTTCTCCATCACGCTCCTGTGGCCGGGAGTGTTCTGCATATGCGGTTTGTTAAGTCTTGTAACTGCACATGTTCGTTCCCAGCCTTGGGAGTGTAATAAAGGAGGGGCACAGCCTGGACTGCATGTGCACAGTAGCCTGCCCTGCAAGTCATGATCTACCAAAGGGGGACAGTGGCACAACGGAGGGGAACGGGTGGATACCGAGGGACCTCAAGAAAATGTGGAGCTGAAAGAAGTACCAGGTAACTAAAAGTAAACTTATCCCCCCACCCCCCAACCTCTCCCACACCCACCTCAGGGTTCCTTTAAAGCAAGTGGTTACAACTTAAGTCTCATTTGTTTCTGTAATCCTATGCAAGGGCAGACAGCAGAAGTATAAGGATAGGAAATAATTGACGGACATGGGAAACTAGACACGTGGTCGGTTTATTTGACAGCTCTATATAAACATAGAGTTTGTGCCCTCTGTTATCTAATAGTAGCTGAAAAATAATAGATGCTAATATGCAGATATAGTAATCATGTTTTAGAGCTTATGGGGGACAGCCCCCCTGCACTCTGCTGTCCCCCATAAATCAAACCACCGTGCTAGCCACAAGCATAGTTTACATGCAGACTGTCACTCTCCGCCGCTCCCCCGCCTCCTCTATAGCGCCGCTCCCCCGCCTACTCTATAGCGCCGCTCCCCCGCCTCCTCTATAGCGCCGCTCCCTGCACAGGGGGGACCTGGGGGCGAACAGGATAGTAACAGAGGCTGGTGATTATATGCACAACCAGCCTCTGTATGCTAATAGGATTCCTAAAACCCACCTCGGGTTCTCTTTGTACCAGAGACAACATGTGACATAATGAATTAGAATTGTGCATATACAGTGGCAAGCATACAGACACTTGTGCTGACTGAGCTCCTTTTCTTTTTTCCCTGCCTGAAATAGTTTATAATTAGCTATGGAACTAACAGTTTTTCTCCAGTCAGGACTCAGTCGGCTCACTGCTAACACGTTAAAGCTATAAAACATTTTTCCTAAGCAGATACCTGCTTTCCTAAGCAGATACCTACCTTTTTAGTGTGAGAGGAAAAGATAAAAAGGTCAACAGTTCATGTATTTTTACTCTGGGACTCTTGAGACACGGCAATTGAGCAGAGACTATGAAACATTAAATCTGCGTTGTAAATATTTATACATAAAATAAAACCTTGATATATCTAAAAGAGTCATTTTTAGGAGTAGAAGGACAGATCCAATTCTTTATATCATTAGTTTATTTTCATCTCTGGTTCACTTTAAAGAGAAACTTTACTGAATATTATGTAATGAATAAAACGACTTAATTTTTACAATTGATTGAGAGTAACTTGGTTTAAGAGCGCTTTGCCATACAAGCAAAAATTTTTGTGAAATTCTGACTTGATAACAAGCAAAAAAAAAAAAAATTATACATGTGTCACGTCATCACAACTGAGCCAATAGTTCTTCTCCCTTTGGCGCTGGAGGGTTGTACTTAATCTGAGTGTATAGACTGTGCAAAGTCATAATTTAGTCAATGTTTGCCTATTGTAAAAATATGTGCTCAGCCTGATTTACATTCTGAAATTTATCATAAGGATAAGTTATTACTGTTGTTGTGTGTTCCGAACTGAATAGAAACTACACCTGGTCATTCAGAATGCACTGGGAGAAGTCATTGCGCATAATAAGCATCCTCAGCTAAACATCATAATTTACTGAATTCTATTATATGTCACTGGAGTTCCTTTTTAAAATCATCAGCCAGTGGTTTTACAAGTTTTCATTTCTAGCAAAATGCTTGCCTGCATGCTTACCAGTAAATGCTAAAGCCTAACAGCGAGTCTACCAATCAAACTTCAGCTGTGAAAAAGACACATACGTGGGTCATAAGACAATATTTACGCTCAGTCTGTCTATCTTCCTTCCGATCTAGGCCTATTTTCACACTTCTCCCTATCTCTGCCAGTGAAACGCATCTTCATATAAACATAGTGTCACTTTGATAGATTGCATTAATTGAAAGATCAGTGCATTGTAATAACAAAGTACTTAAATAAATGTGCAAGAGTTTATTTAATAAACCTCAGTAATGCAAAGTTAATACAGAGCTCCAAAAATAGAATTTCCTCGTATTCCTAGAACCTTGCCTTCAGTAAAACTGAATTCAATGCTTCTTACCAGATTACTAATCTTAAAATAAACTGGAGATAAAAATAGAAGTGGCCTAAAATAAATATTGTTATACAAAGCATAACATAATGTCAGAGAATATGTTCATATCTTGCAAAGATGGCTCTAAATAAAGTAGATAGTAACTGGTTGAGTCATAGGTTGATCTTTCTGCACCCAATGAGAGAAAATGATAGTTCAGGCATCACCTACAATAGCCGTCTTTGTACAGATAAGGCCAGAGTAGAGTGTTCACTAGAAGGGCTGATACTATTATAAAACTCTTTGGTCACATAATGAGACCAGATTCTTTGGAGAGATACTTGATGCTTGCATAAATTGAGGGCAAAAGAAGAAGAGGCTAAGAGTGGCAAAGATGAATAGACAGCATATGTGAAGCCATGAACATGCCTATACAACAGCTGAAATAAGCAGTGATTGACAGAGACATTTGGCCTGCAGAAGCACATATGGTCACGAAGAGTTGGAGTTGACTGAACAAATGAGGAGGTACAGATGAATGAAGAAGTTATTTGCATTGTTAGATGTTCAGTCACTTCCAAATCAAAGTTCTGTATTACTCTGGCTACAATTGTAGTGTTTAGGACCCAATATTCTCTAAACATAAACGCCATATCACAACAAAAGCTCATACAGTATGATGGCAATTTATGTCCAAATCACTTCAATCCGAAGAATGGAACTTTTTGATTGGTCGATAAAGTTTTGTACGCTTACGTTAATAAAGTAAACCTGAAAAAAAAACTTCACAGAAAAACTGTGTGCAGTAAATGTCTTCTGTACTGCCTAGTGGCTATCCATTGACCATGGCATGTGTTACACTACATCTTCTTTGCAGAAAACCCAGCACAGTGAGTACAGCGTTCTCGCCCTGAGACTTGGCTCTGGCATAAGAGATGGCAGTACCATCTCTGCACGTCATCATACATTGGAGCTACAACAGTCTTTCTTTGTTTCTCTGTTGAAATGCTAAGACCAAGAGGACTTTTTATAACAGAAATTTCCCCGAAATGACTGTT
The DNA here is from genome assembly GCF_040937935.1 of Hyperolius riggenbachi. Classification (NCBI taxonomy): domain Eukaryota; kingdom Metazoa; phylum Chordata; class Amphibia; order Anura; family Hyperoliidae; genus Hyperolius; species Hyperolius riggenbachi. The sequence goes on along the minus strand of NC_090646.1, from coordinate 536,306,900 downwards.
TTGTTTTCTGCATTTGTCACTACTCCATCGCACAGCACTTTTTAAAGTTTTTAGTTTTCCTATAGTGCATTGGAATAATAAAAAGTACAAGTAGTAGCTGAGATATAAGTTACATTATAACAGGAGACCTCTGTCTGTATACTGCAGCCATCAGCAGTCAGTGCGTCTCCGTGAGCTCAGTCCTTATGCCATTTATTAAGGGAGGTGGACTTGTAAATATGCTGGTAGAGTTAAATAACACAGTTCTCTGCCCAGACATTTAATGACACAAACCATATATGACAGGCTGAAGTCATTATTATTATGCCAATATACATTTTGTGTGATTTATATGAAACCAGTAATCTTAGAACAACAACAAAACAGGGTGCTGGTGGGGTTCCTAATAAGAGCAATATGTACACACCCTGAGATAGTATGTATCAAACTTTTAAAGGATTACAAAGGATAGGTTAGGGCTAGTAAGGGTTGGTGTTAAGCAGAGCCGTGCCAAGGCAGAGGCGAGAGAGGCTCCAGCCTCAGGGCGCAGTGTAGGAGGGTGTGTACAACTCAATCAGCTATTATTCTCCTATTGTGTTTGAAGCAGAGAAAAATAGGAAAGGGGATACGTGGCAGTGACTGTAAGCCAGATAACTAAAGATTAAGGTGTAGGGGGGGGGGGGTTGGGGGCTCTGGGGCACCTCTTAGTCTAATAGCAATCAGTGTGTGACAGCTGGGGTGGGAGGGATGGAGGGGCGCACTTTGGTGTCTCAGCCTTGGGTGCTGGAGGACCTTGCCCCGGCTCTGGTTTTAAGGTCTTGGAGTGAATTAGAAGCAGGTTACTGATAACAGTTAGAATTAGGTAACAGTACTGGGTTAGGATAGGTTTAGCAAAGTCCAGGAGATAAGTTAGGATTAGGATTCATTTAGACTTTCTTTTTTTTACAGCTAGTGCGTCACTGCGCTGTGCATTGCACGAAAATGCTGCATCCCATCACAGAAGCAGTGATCGCCCTATTTCCAATGGAAAGTACGCCTCACTGATTTCTTCACACCGCAGCCGCATCGCCTGGTGCGACTTGTCAGGAGCGTTGTGGTGCAATCATGTAAGAATCGCACCGCAGCAGTATAAAAGGGAACTTTAACCCAGGATTGAACGTCATCCCAATCAGTAGCCGATACCTCCTTTACAATTAGAATTCTTTATCTTTTCTTGAATAGATCATCTGAGGGTCTGTGTGGCTGATATTTTGGTGAAACTCCTGCCACGGTGTGATGTCATGACCAACCTTCTTGCATTGTGGGAAATATTGGCTGGTTCCAACTACCAAGCAAGCAGTATCTACCTCTGTGCATAGAACTCTAGGTAACGAACAATCCATACAGATCACCCGGCAGGACTAAAGATGCCACCACATGTGATACATTTCAGAAGGTAAATCAGGGAGAGGAAAGACTTCACAATGGGCAAACATTGACTAAATAATCTATAAATAAATATTGTATGCAATTGTATTCATGATGTTATTTTCACTTTCAGTTCCTCTATAAAGGGTTAAGGTTCGGGTCAGGCTTAAAAAAGTGTTCAGTACTTGGCAGATAAAGGGTTGCAGGCTCCTTAGAGGATATAGTAGAGTAACTGGCAAAGAAGGGGTAACAGAAGTGTTATGTAAGGAAAGAAGTGACATTTAGGCCAGGGCCATAAGTGAGGTTAGATGAGTCAAATGGATTTTACAGACTTGTAATCTATTGCCTCTGAAGAAGAAGGGTTCCACTGCAAAACTGCTGTGGGGCCATGCTTATTGCAATACATGTTGGAAGGTTTGTGGGGTAAATAAAAGGTGACTTGCAACTTTCAGCTGGGGCCCGGATCTTCTGTCTCTCCTAACCAAATACCTGATATGTTGAATGATGTTACATGCATGAACTTGAGTTTTGTGCCTACACAGCCTGTCTACCTTTCTGAAGAACATTCTCTAGTTCAGGGGTAGGGAACCCAGTGCTGGTCGTAATGGAAAAATCTACGCTTACGGATCATGTCGCGTAATTTTACGCTATTACGCATTACGCAATTACGGTTACGGCGTAGGAAATTATCTACGGTACAACACTGTAATTACGCGTACACTTACGACGTTACGCGTAAGGATAACGTAATCTACTCATTGAACTTCGCATCTCCGCGTAGCTATCGTAGCCGTATGCGTAACATTATGCTCGCATGCGGATTTTCTGTACGCGTTAGCCGTGATTGTACCGCGCATGCGCGCACCGGATTGCCAACGATGCGTATGTTGTAGCCGGCAAGCGTACAACCATGCGTATCCGGTCATCAACTACTGCGCGCGCGCATGCGTACTTTGCCTCCGTACGCGTACGTACACGCGTACGTCACAAGCGGAAGTTTTGATTGGCTGATGCGTAGAGACAGGAAGTTGGCCAGAGCAGGCACCGGCAAACGCGTGGAGAGGACGCATCACAGGCAACAGACACGCAGCACTGCCATCAACCATCCACCATGCCTCCTAAGATTCCCCTCAGGATGAAAGAGATGCTAATTGAGGTAACTTAAGCAATCTATTAACAGAATGTATAGTTTTTGGCTACTGTTTCTGACTGCATTTCTCTAATCTTTATATGTCCCATCATGTAAAAGGATATCATAGGTGTTAGTGTAGTAGAGAATTGTTTTTAGTTTATCTCTGTAACTTTGCATTTGTAGCAGTACTGTTAATAGTAGAGTGAGACATATTCACTACAGTGACCTGTTTTTTCTGGTTCCAACCTGGGACAAGTGAAGGTGGGGGGTGGGCTGTGGACGGCTGGGGAGGGGGTCGCAGCGCGCCGGAAAACGGGCCTGGGGGGCGTGTGCGGCGCGCATAGTGCGGGGCGCACTATGCGCGCCGCACACGCCCCCCAGGCCCGTTTGTTTTCTGCTAAAATGTGGCCTAAATTGCGTTTGTTTTCTGCTAAAATTTGGCCTAAATTGCGTTTGTTTTCTGCTAAAATGTCTATATTTGCTGCTTTGGGGTTACGGTTACGCTCCGCCCATACAATGTCATGACCACGCCCCGCCAAAAAATGGGTGTGGTCATGACATTGTATGGGTGGAGCGTAACCGTAACCCCAAAGCAGCAAATATAGACATTTTAGCAGAAAACAAACGCAATTTAGGCCAAATTTTAGCAGAAAACAAACGCAATTTAGGCCACATTTTAGCAGAAAACAAACGCACTTTGGGCCACATTTCAGCAGAAAATGAACGCACTTTGGGCTGCATTTCAGCAGAAAATAAACGCAATTTGGGCCACATTTCAGCAGAAAGTAAACGCAATTTGGGCCATATTTTAGCAGAAAACAAACTCAATTTAGGCCACATTTTAGCAGAAAACAAACGCACTTTGGGCCACATTTCAGCAGAAAATGAACGCACTTTGGGCTGCATTTCAGCAGAAAATAAACGCAATTTGGGCCACATTTCAGCAGAAAGTAAACGCAATTTGGGCCATATTTTAGCAGAAAACAAACTCAATTTAGGCCACATTTTAGCAGAAAACAAACGCACTTTGGGCCACATTTCAGCAGAAAATGAACGCACTTTGGGCTGCATTTCAGCAGAAAATAAACGCAATTTGGGCCACATTTCAGCAGAAAGTAAACGCAATTTGGGCCATATTTTAGCAGAAAACAAACTCAATTTAGGCCACATTTTAGCAGGGAAAAAAATCGCAATTTGGGCCACATTTCAGGCAAGCATCACGCAAGGCCTTTCAGCCCGCACGTCATCCCCAATCCAACCAAAAACAGTATTGCCAGGCACAACAGCCAGTAGAGGAGAATTGAGAATCCAGGTGAGAGGTGTCTACCATATTAAGGGGGCATTCTGCCTATTTATGTGAAATCCTGTCTATTTATGTGCCTCATGACTGCTGAATTTGTCTTGTTGGGGGCCTCATGATTGCTGAATGTCTTGTTGGGGGCCTCATGATTTGTTGGGGGCCTCATGATTGCTGAATTTGTCTTGTTGGGGGCAACATGATTGCTGAATTTGTCTTGTTGGGGGTCTCAAGATTGCTGAATGTGTCTTGTTGGGAGCCTGATGATTTCTTGGGGGCCTCATGATTGCTACATTTGTCTTGTTGGGGGCCTCTGGGAAAAGCTGAATCATTATCCTATGAGACAATAGCATTAAACCTACATTTTTGCTTTTTAAAACGGAAAATAAAACTGTGAGGTTCTAAAAAACGAATACATTTTTCAGGAGTAGGATGAAAGAAATTGTTTATCTTCACAGTTTATTTGCAACTTGGATTTTCAATAATGTTCATGTATGAGTTAAAACGTTTGTATGAAGTTTTAAATTGCTGTTGCCACTTTACGATAGATAAATTGACTTTTGGGTTGCAGTTTGGGCACTCGGCCTCCAAAAGTTTCGCCACCACTGTCCTAATCTAATGTCCCACATTGCTAAGTAAACGAAAATTTGTCGCCACCCATGGCCACACCCACATTCTGGTCCATGGCCGCACCCATTTTTGGGGGCTGCGCGTACGTGCGCCGCACAACATAACCCTCAGGTTTTTCGGCACACACATCTTCTCTAAAATTTGCGGCGCACCACTTCTTCCCTGCCTTTTTGCACCCCCCCCCCTGGAAAATTTTGTGCCGTCGCCCATGGCTATGAACTGGCACAAAGTCTATAGACGCCGCGGCCAGTTCATGGAATCCATTCAATTATATATTTGATGCTTGCTGTCACAGGATCTTCTCTGTCAGTCCAATCACACATGAAATGAAATGATGTAGTTATTATGGCTAGCAATGTCAGCAGTTATAGGTGGCACTAGTCATCGTTGATCCCTAGTATCTGCCCGAAGTCATAGTTGGTTGCTTCCCACAATTTTTGAAAACTGTCATTATGAATAATATTATAATCTTTTACATTATGCTGTAAGTAAGAAGATTCTTAATTAATGAAGGTATAATACAGTGGTCATTAATACTGTAATATTTCTTTTCCAGGAATTTACAAGAGGCCAGTATGACCTCACCACCCCGAGGGAGAAAAGGGACGTGGTGAGAAGGGTGCAGGGGATCCTGAGGGCCGAGTACCGGCGGGACCTCACCACCAAGCAGGTCCAAATGTTATGGAGCGACCTTAAGAGGAGGGACCAGGACCTGCTCAGGCGGGTGGTTGCTCAAATTGGATGTAAGTCAGCAAACTATTAGTTTATGTATGTCTATTTTGGGTTTTATATGCTGTATGTATTTATCCTAAAAAATAATTCCATGGGCTGAATACTATAGAGTTGTGCAGTATGTACAGTTAAAGTATATATCCGTAAGGTATTCACAGTGCAGCACTTTTCCCACATTTTGTTTTGTTAGGGGCTTATTCCAAAATGGGTTAAAACATATTATTTTGTGCTCCTGTGTGGGCATAGTGATGATATTTGTGCAATATGTACTGATTATACTGCATTCATGCAAATAAAGTTATTAAAAAAAATGGGCCCCTAGGCTTAACATTGGTTTTTGATAACCACTGATGATCAATTAACTTATTTTTTTTTTTAGAAAAATTTGATAGGTGCTGTCGTCCATCTGGACCCTATATCCTCTCCAGGCCCTAGGCAAGTGGCTAGGTTTGCCTTGTGGATGGTCCGGCTTTGTTGCACAGCAATTTTTTTTAAAGATCTCTCCAGAGCTATTCAATCGTATTGAAGCCTAAGCTCTTGCTGGGCCACTCAAGAACATACACAGAGTTGTCTCGGAGCCACACCATTGATATCTTGACTGTGTGCCCAGGGTCGTATTCCTACTACAAGATGAACCATTGCCCCAGTCTGCGTTCCAAGTGCTCTCTTTAAAGTGATCCTTAAGCCTGTAAAAAAAAAAGAAAAAGATTTTGACTCAACTGTGGCTTCCCTGAGCCCCCTGCAGTCGATCGGTGCCCTCGCCGCCTCGCTCAGATCCTCCTGGACCCCACGGCGACCACTTCCGGTTTCGCTGTCAGGAACCGACAGGCATTGGGAACGCGAGTGATTCTTCGTGTTCCCAGCAAAAATATCGCCCCCTATGCTACTATTACGTCCCGGAGGCCGCAATAGCCGCAAAGGATCACTTTAAAGCCTATCCTAGTTTTATTTTACTGTATTGAAGAGTCATATTCTTTCATGTATAATAAATACATTAAAGGAATAAGAATATGATTTTTTGTTCTGTGTTTAGAGTAAGGTCCTTATCAAAGTTCACTTGAAAATAGAAATAAAAGTAATTGTAGTTCAAACAATAAAGTTATTACTTTTTATCCATTTTATCATATATTTTGATTAAATTGTATTATTCATTACTCCTTACTACAGCTGCAAGTGGTACCCGCACTGCCCGGCCCCGGGGATCCTCTGCACCCAGGCCTTCTTCCTCAAGAGCCTCCTCACCTGGCCCCAGCCATCATAGCCAGAGGGCTTATCTGCTTAGAGCCAGGACACCGCTTTATGGTAAAATTCTCTTACTGTATGATTAACATTGCATACTATGGAAAAGCAAGTAAATGCTATGTTATATGTATTACATTACAGGTTCTTAATTTTAGGGATGATCAATGAGATTGAAATATGTACAAGTTGATGGATTGCTGGGTTTACCTATTTTGCACATTTTTTTCTACAGTTCCTCTATCAACATATACGAGGCTGAGGGGCCAGGTGAGGAGGCTGACGAAGACGAAGAGGAGGCATGAGCGGGAAATCCGCTTACTGAAGCAGCAGATGCTTGAAATGCGTCAGCATATGGCGAATGTGGAGGAGGAGGTCCGCCAGTTGAAGGGGACAGGGGGTAGGCGGTAGGGTGGACTGAGGGGTTTTTTTTTTGTTGTTTTTTTTTTTTTGTTGTTGTTGAAGATTTTTACTGCTGGCAGGTGATGTAGCTGCTGCATGGTTTTTTGGCAGTTGGAAACAGCTGTAAACAGCTATTTTCCACAATGCAGCAAGGTTCACAGGCCTGGTGTTTCACAGCATCAGAACTTTGTTTCTCTTATACAAGCCTCATTTTTAGCTGTACAGAAGAAAACTGCCCGGGCATTTTGCCCCTGAATCCGGGCAAAGCATGATGGGATTTCTGATGTTGTTGTTCTCGTTCTGCTGTTTTGGTTCAATTTTTTTTTTTTTTTAACATTTTGAATTTGACATTTGAAGCCTAGGGTGTGCAGCTGGGAGGGGTGATCAGGACACAGGACAGTTGGAACTGTGTCTCCTGCTCCCTGTCACCTCCTTTCAACCAAAAAGATGGCTGCCCCCATGACAAAGATGGCTGTCCCCATGAATCACAAACATTTGACTGTTCTTTTAAAACAGGGTGGGTAAGAGATTATATTACCTATCTATTCTAATTAACATAACTAATGTAACTTAATGACAGTATATTTGTTTAGGCTGAAGTTCCCCTTTAAAAAAAAAAAAAAAAAAAGAAAAGAAAAACTTTTCATAAAAAAATAAATTTTTTTCTTAAAAAAGGATAAGTTTCTTCTCTTTTGTTGTACGATCTCTGACACTGACACATTGTGTTGGACTAAATAATCGCAAAAGAAATGCAATGACATTGTTAATACAATGCATTTCAAAAACATATATTTATGCAGAATACTTAGTTGTATGTGTCACATTGCTTGTGTGATGCAATCCCTTAATTTTGTAGATCTTCTTCTGTGTCCAACACAAAGCACCAGTGTGCAAAATAGACATTTAAAGTGTAAAGAGTATATGTAGCAATTATTCATTGCTTTTTAGTTCTCTTTTACAGCGCATGCAGGTTCAGGCTACTCTACTTTCTTCCTCCCCTCCTCTCTGTGGCACGCGTCATAGTGCACGGAACTATGATGCGATGCAGAGAGTCGGAAAATAATTCGAGGAGACAGAGACTGCGCATGCGCTGTAAGGACCCACAGACATCATTTTTCATGTTTCAGCTCTACTTTCTGTAGGAGCCATGTTTTCAATAGCATTGAGAGTGGGCATACCGGGATGGAGAGGGATTAAGAGAGGAAGTGTATACACTTCATATACACTTGGGTATACTTAAAGGGACTCCAAGATCAAATTAAACGCAAAATGTGAACTTACCCGGGCTTTGCTGTAGCTAGTGTTGGGCGAACAGTGTTCGCCACTGTTCGGGTTCTGCAGAACATCACCCTGTTCGGGTGATGTTCGCGTTCGGCCGAACACCTGGTGGTGTTCGGCCAAACTGTTCGGGTTCGCCCGAACGGCTCATTGCCTGGCCGAACAGGGCCCCTGTTCGGCACGAACAGGGCCCTGTTCGCCCGAATACTGGCCCCCTATGGGGTCGCAGGCATAAGGGGGGAGCATGCCCCGATCGCGGGGGGGGTCGGAAATTCCCCCCACCCCCTCCGCTAGCGCTCCCCCCTCTGCCCGCTTCCCCATTCAAAAGTTAGGAAGTGAAACTGTACCTGTGCGGCCGGTAGTGGGTGACTGGCAGTGGGCGGCACTATGGAGAGACTGAGGAGGAGGAGGAGTCCGGAGAGTGACGCGTTGAGGGAGGCCGGGCAGTGGGCGGATCAGCAGTAGTACGGTACTACTGCTGATCCGCCCGCTGCCCGGCCTCCCTCAACGCGTCACTCTCCGGACTCCTCCTCCTCCTCAGTCTCTCCATAGTGCCGCCCACTGCCAGTCACCCACTACCGGCCGCACAGGTACAGTTTCACTTCCTAACTTTTGAATGGGGAAGCGGGCAGAGGGGGGAGCGCTAGCGGAGGGGGTGGGGGGAATTTCCGACCCCCCCCGCGATCGGGGCATGCTCCCCCCTTATGCCTGCGACCCCATAGGGCCCCCAAAAGCGGGATGTTCGGGGAGTTCGGGGTTCGGCCCGAACATGCCGAACATTGCGGCCATGTTCGGCGAACTTTCCCGAACCCGAACATCCAGGTGTTCGCCCAACACTAGCTGTAGCCCAGTGCTGGTCTGTAGTTCCCACGACGTACCTCCGGGTCTTCTCCCAATGCCTCTTCAGAAATGGTTGGCCGGCGGATCCTGGCGACACTCGGGCCGATTGTCGGGCTCCTTCTTCCGCATACATCACGCGTAACGTCATTACGGCGTCCGGCGTCACAGTACGGCGCATGCGTGGTTTAATCGCGCATGCGCCGTACTGTCACGCCGGCCACCGTGATGACGCGAGGCGGCCGGCGTAATGACGTTACGCGTGATGTATGCGGAAGAAGGAGCCCGACACTCGGCCCGAGTGTCGCCAGGATCCGCCGGCCAACTACAGACCAACACTGGGCTACAGCAAAGCCCGGGTAAGTTCACATTTTGCGTTTAATTTGATCTTGAAGTCCCTTTAAAAACATACCCTGTGCCCCTGCTCAGTGTCCCTTTCAGGGGTTCTTTCTTTAGGGTGGGGGAGAAGAATTTGGGCCTGGTTTGCAGGCATTACAAAATACTTACCGAGCCTCCAGCGGCGTTTTGTAGCCTTCCTGAAGCTCCTAGCATGCTCCTATTGGCTTTCCGACGTACTCTGTTCACGGCAGCAGGCGTATCACTCGACTCTAGGCAGGTCAGGTAACACGCCGGCTTCCATGCAAGGAGGATGGCAGAAAGCCGCTAGGAGTTTCAGGAGGGCTGAAAGATGTTGCTGGAGGTTTCAGTGAATATTTTGGAGCAGGTTTGCGTTTTTTTCTGCTGGTGGTTCAAGTAAGCAACCGACAAGCACATGAATACGGCTTCAAGTGATCACAGCTGGTGGATATTGGGGACATATGTATATACAGTATATGTATAAATAATATATATATATATATATATATATATATATATATATATATATATATAGATATATATATAGATATATATATATATAGGCATCTGATAATAAATCTCCATGCATGTATATCTGATACACATATAAATAGAGGTAGCCAGACCTCTCCATCCAGTTAAATATAGGTAGCCAGACCTAATCCCCCACCCTCCCAAGTAATTCATAGGTACCCAGACCTCTCCCATCTCCCCCCAGTAATTCATAGGTAGCCAGACCTCTCCCCTTTCCCCCCAGTAATTCATAGGTAGCCAGACCTCTCCCCTCTCCCCCCCCCCCAGTAATTCATAGGTAGCCAGACCTCTCCCCTTCCCCCCAGTAATCCATAGGTAACCAGACCTGAACCCCTTCCACCCTCCCCCCAGTAAATCATAGGTAACCAGACCTGAACCCTTCCACCCTCCCCCCAGAAATTCATAGGTAACCAGACCTGAACCCCTTCCACCCTCCCCCCAGTAAATCATAGGTAACCAGACCTGAACCCCTTCCACCCTCCCCCCAGAAATTCATAGGTAACCAGACCTGAACCCCTTCCACCCTCCCCCCAGTAAATCATAGGTAACCAGACCTGAACCCCTTCCACCCTCCCCCCAGAAATCCATAGGTAACCAGACCTGAACCCCTTCCACCCTCCCCCCAGTAAATCATAGGTAACCAGACCTGAACCCCTTCCACCCTCCCCCCAGAAATTCATAGGTAACCAGACCTGAACCCCTTCCACCCTCCCCCCAGTAAATCATAGGTAACCAGACCTGAACCCCTTCCACGCTCCCCCCAGTAGTTCATAGGTAGCCAGACCTCTCCCCTTCCCCCCAGTAATCCATAGGTAACCAGACCTGAACCCCTTCCACCCTCCCCCCAGTAAATCATAGGTAACCAGACCTGAACCCCTTCCACCCTCCCCCCAGAAATTCATAGGTAACCAGACCTGAACCCCTTCCACCCTCCCCCCAGTAAATCATAGGTAACCAGACCTGAACCCCTTCCACGCTCCCCCCAGTAGTTCATAGGTAGCCAGACCTCTCCCCTTCCCCCCAGTAATCCATAGGTAACCAGACCTGAACCCCTTCCACCCTCCCCCCAGAAATTCATAGGTAACCAGACCTGAACCCCTTCCACCCTCCCCCCAGAAATTCATAGGTAACCAGACCTGAACCCCTTCCACCCTCCCCCCAGTAAATCATAGGTAACCAGACCTGAACCCCTTCCACCCTCCCCCCAGAAATTCATAGGTAACCAGACCTGAACCCCTTCCACCCTCCCCCCAGTAAATCATAGGTAACCAGACCTGAACCCCTTCCACGCTCCCCCCAGTAGTTCATAGGTAGCCAGACCTCTCCCCTTCCCCCCAGTAATCCATAGGTAACCAGACCTGAACCCCTTCCACCCTCCCCCCAGAAATTCATAGGTAACCAGACCTGAACCCCTTCCACCCTCCCCCCAGAAATTCATAGGTAACCAGACCTGAACCCCTTCCACCCTCCCCCCAGAAATTCATAGGTAACCAGACCTGAACCCCTTCCACCCTCCCCCCAGAAATTCATAGGTAACCAGACCTGAACCCCTTCCACCCTCCCCCCAGTAAATCATAGGTAACCAGACCTGAACCCCTTCCACCCTCCCCCCAGAAATTCATAGGTAACCAGACCTGAACCCCTTCCACCCTCCCCCCAGTAAATCATAGGTAACCAGACCTGAACCCCTTCCACGCTCCCCCCAGTAGTTCATAGGTAGCCAGACCTCTCCCCTTCCCCCCAGTAATCCATAGGTAACCAGACCTGAACCCCTTCCACCCTCCCCCCAGAAATTCATAGGTAACCAGACCTGAACCCCTTCCACCCTCCCCCCAGAAATTCATAGGTAACCAGACCTGAACCCCTTCCACCCTCCCCCCAGTAAATCATAGGTAACCAGACCTGAACCCCTTCCACCCTCCCCCCAGAAATTCATAGGTAACCAGACCTGAACCCCTTCCACCCTCCCCCCAGTAAATCATAGGTAACCAGACCTGAACCCCTTCCACCCTCCCCCCAGAAATTCATAGGTAACCAGACCTGAACCCCTTCCACCCTCCCCCCAGTAAATCATAGGTAACCAGACCTGAACCCCTTCCACCCTCCCCCCAGAAATTCAGTTTCAGTATATTTTATTTTTTTTGGGAGTGCTCCATGACAGTGGGAACACTACTATCTATAATCAAAAGAAGGTGGTACATTATAATAAAAAGTGTGGAGTACCCTAACGGTGGGGACACCCAAGAAATTGAACAGGAACAGGTGAGTTTTTTTTTTTTTTTGTGGAGTGCTCCCTGACAGTGGGAACACAGCTATCTATAATCAAAAGAAGGTGGTACATTATAATAAAAAGTGTGGAGTACCCTAACGGTGGGGACACCCAAGAAATTGAACAGGAACAGGTGATTTTTTTTTTTTTTTTTTTTTTTTGTGGAGTGCTCCCTGACAGTGGGAACACTGCTATCTATAATCAAAAGAAGGTGGTACATTATAATAAAAAGTGTGGAGTACCCTAACGGTGGGGACACCCAAGAGATTGAACAGGAACAGGTGAGTTTTTTTTTTTTTTTTTTTTGTGTGGAGTGCTCCTGACAGTGGGAACACAGCTATCTATAATCAAGAGAAGGTGGTAAATTATTTAAAAAAGTGCGGTGCACCCTAACGGTGGGGACACCAAGAAACTGAACAAGAAAAAGGTGAGTTTTTTTTTTTAAGTCAGCAGAAGCCATTTTGGTGGCAGGTAGTAGGCAAAGTCCTAGCTTGTGGCCCTGAGAGGAGCAGCGGCTCAGTCATATAGTAAGTTGACCATCACCCTCAGTAAGCCAAAGCCATTTTGGTGGCAGGTAGTAGGCAAAGTCCTAGCTTGTGGCCCTGAGAGGAGCAGCGGCTCAGTCATATAGTAAGTTGACCATCACCCTCAGTAAGCCAAAGCCATTTTGGTGGCAGGTAGTAGGCAAAGTCCTAGCTTGTGGCCCTGAGAGGAGCAGCGGCTCAGTCACATAGTAAGTTGACCATCACCCTCAGTAAGCCAAAGCCATTTTGGTGGCAGGTAGTAGGCAAAGTCCTAGCTTGTGGCCCTGAGAGGAGCAGCGGCTCAGTCATATAGTAAGTTGACCATCACCCTCAGTAAGCCAAAGCCATTTTGGTGGCAGGTAGTAGGCAAAGTCCTAGCTTGTGGCCCTGAGAGGAGCAGCGGCTCAGTCACATAGTAAGTTGACCATCACCCTCAGTAAGCCAAAGCCATTTTGGTGGCAGGTAGTAGGCAAAGTCCTAGCTTGTGGCCCTGAGAGGAGCAGCGGCTCAGTCATATAGTAAGTTGACCATCACCCTCAGTAAGCCAAAGCCATTTTGGTGGCAGGTAGTAGGCAAAGTCCTAGCTTGTGGCCCTGAGAGGAGCAGCGGCTCAGTCATATAGTAAGTTGACCATCACCCTCAGTAAGCCAAAGCCATTTTGGTGGCAGGTAGTAGGCAAAGTCACCGGAAAGGTGGAAGACCAATAAACAAAACAGCAGCAACATCAGGGACAACAGTAAACATAGCAGGACATAGCAGTGCTCCATGAGGGTAGGAACACTGAAATACTTTTGCAGCAGGAGCAGAAAAAAATGAAATTGTGCAGTGCACTGTAACGGTGTGAGCAACGATATCAATAAAAGGTTTTTTTTTTTTTGGGGGGGGGGGGGGGGGGGGTTTAACCATAGAGCTCCATAAAAGTGGGAAGACTGCTGTACCTTTGAATCAAATTGTGCAGTGCACAATAATGTTGGGAACACAACTGAACATTAAATATTTAATGTTATCTTATAGACACATAGGTATATCAGAGGGAGTTGAAAGCGATCTCATTCAGTTTCTGTCTCTGAGGGCAGGGGCTGAGTATTCACCATCAATCCAGGACTGATTCATTTTTAAGAAGGTCAGTCTGTTCACTGAATCTGTAGACAAACAGGATCGCTTTTCAGTAACCACCCCACCTGCCGCACTGAATGCACGCTCAGAAATGACGCTGGAAGCCGGGCATGACAGAAGTTGAAGCGCATACTGCGCCAGCTCGGGACAGGTTTCCAGTCTGGCGGACCAAAATTCCATAGGGTCCTCTGTGCGCATACTGTCAGATGCACCAAGTGACCCCATGTAATCACTGACCATGCGGCTCACCCGCTGGTGAAAACTTCCTTCTACTGTTCTTGTTGTTATTGTTGGACGCTCAGCGAAGTAAAAGTTTCTCATTGCTCCAAAAAGGTCTCCAGGAAGAATGGGTCTGCTAGGCTCAGCTACTTGCTGGGTGCGATGAGTGGGGATAGCTGTGATCTCAGACTGTGGAAAGGCCTCCTGCACATGACGTATTAGGGCCTGCTGCAGCTCCCGCATCCTCTCCTCCTGCCGGCTTGCTGGAATGAACTGACCCAGTTTCCCCTTGCATCGAGGGTCTAAAAGGGCGGCCAACCAGTAGTCATCCCTCTCCTTAATGTTTTGGATCCGGGGATCTCTGCGTAAGCATTTCAACATATGAACAGCCATGGGGAAGAGATGAGCCTGCGCCTCCAAATCATCCGGTCTGCTCAACACATCAAAATCCTCTGACTGCTGCTGCTGCTCGTCCTGCCTTCCAATGTCTACCCACCCATGAACCACAGATGCCGCACTGGCCTGCTCTCCCTCCTCACAATGGTCAGGCACCTCAAGTAAGTCCCGCGTGAAAGTAAGCTCCTCCTCCTCCTCCTCATGTGCCTGAGTTTGGGTGGCTTGGAGCAAGCTTTGTTGTTCAAGCTCATCAAGCGCATCCTCCCCAGCTGCCATCAGGCTACTCAGACTCTCGTCCAGCATGTACACGAGAGGGATCACTTCGCTGATACAGACTTGTGCCCCACTTACGAATGTTGTAGCCTGATCGAATGGGGACAAGACACGGCAGACTTGATACATCAGCCGCCACTCTTCCTGGGTGAATCGGGCAGGTGCGCCCTGGGTGCCATGTCCTCCTCGGAGGTACTCTGCAACCGCCTTTTTCTGCTCGCACAACCTATTCAGCATGCGAAGTGTGGAGTTCCACCGTGTTGCACTGTCTGCAATGAGCCTATGGGGGGGCAGGCCATGTTTCTCCTGCAATTTAGACAGCGAATCTTTGGCATTTGAAGAATAACGTAACTTCGATACAACTCTTCTTGCATGCTGCACCACATCACTCAAACCTGGGTAGGTGCGTATAAAGCGCTGCACCACCAGGTTGAGTATGTGGGCAAAACATGGCACATGGGGGATGTTGCCCTGATTCAGGGCGGCAATCAGATTTGCTGCGTTGTCACATACAACATGACCAGCCTGGAGTCTTCTTGGGGTCAGCCACTTCTGCACCTGTCCGTTGATAATGGCCAGGACATTTGGTGCAGTAAGTCTCTGCTGCTCAACGCTGACTAAGCCCAGAACCGCCTGACAGCGTCGATGTACCACTCTGCTGTGGCCAGTCCCACGGGCACGCTTACTGGGGGCCTCAGCTGTAGCGGTTGCGACATGACTAGAGGCAAGTGTGGAACTGTTCCCCTTGACACCACGGGGCGGCGCAACCAGCTCATTGGCCGCCCCAGGACTGGAACCCTCCTGTTGACATTGGAGGGTGACCCAATGTGCCGTAAAGGACATATAACGTCCCTGGCCATGACTGCTGGTCCAGCAATCCGTCGTGAGATGTACCCTGTTGCCTACAGAATAGTCAAGGGACAGGGTCACATTATCCACAGTGTGGCGATACAGGTCAGGTATTGCTGTCCTAGCAAAAAAATGGCGGCTGGGGATCCGCCATTCTGGTATGCCAAACCTCAGCAGCTCGCGAATGGCTGTACCCTCCTCTACAAGACTGTAGGGCAATAACTGCTGGACCATAGCCTGTGACAGCAGCCCATTCAGCCTCCGGATCCTGCTGTGATGGGAAGGCAGTGGCTTTGTCGACCTTATCGACTCAGTAATTAAGGGCTGGGTGCTGTGAGCCACTGACGAGAAACGTGCAATTGAGGTAGCTGACATGTGGCCTCTACTGCCAGACTGTGTTGCGGAGTGAAGGCAGGGGGAAGGGGTGCCGATGTCAGAACCTGAATGGGAAGAAGGATGGGGCACTGTGCGGGGTCTTTTACCCATTGCTTCCTGAACAAGCTGATTTTCTCTCTTATGCTTTTTTATGTGGGAGAGTGGTCCACCTGTGCCCGCTCTTGACAAGTCCTTCCCTAAACGCACCTTATGACCACAAATGTTGCATATGGCAATGTGGGGATCAGATTCATCAACGGTAAAGTACTTCCAAACTGGGGCTTTCTTAGATGATTTTTTAACTGTTTTTTCAGTCTCAGGCACAACAATTTGGGAGAGGGTGCTTTCAGATGCAGGCTCAGGCTGTGGCTGCTGCCTCGTTTGAAAAAGCCTAAAAGAGGAGCCACTGCTTCCACTAGGTCTCACGGTATGCTGATGCAGCCTCTGCGGCTCTGAATCATCTGAGCTGGCATCATCGTGACGTTCAGGCGGGGCATAGTCCCTATCCAGATCATCGTCACTATATCCCTTATAAGAACCCAGCTCATCATCATCAGGATAATTGGGAGAAAGAAGGTTGGGAGAGCCCTCATACTGGATGTTATGTTCTCCCATTGAGGACTGAGACTGATCGCGGGCATGGTACAAGTTGTCATCATGATCATCACCCGCCAATCCCTCATCGATAACATTCTGAGGTTCATTAAAAAAATTCTGGGCATCAGACTCTAGGTTTATGTCGGACTGCGAAAGAGCTTTGTCCACAAGGTCTGCAATATGTGCAGTATATGGAAGTGAAGGCTCATTTTGGATATTGGTGGCAGATCTTTGAGCAGGCATGGGTGTGCTGCTGGTACTGCTGCTACTCTCCAGGGCCTGAAGATTGGGGGACTGAGAACCGCTATCTCTCGTCACAAACTCCACAATTTCATCAGCCTGGCTCTCCCTAATGGGGCGTCGTGGGCCCTTCATCATCATAGAATCGCGCGTAAGGTTGTAGACTTTTTTTGGAGTTACATCTTCACTCCTCACTGTGCCTGTTGAGGATTGGCCACTACCTCGCACTGATTGTCCACTACCAACTGACTGTCCCCTGCCAGTTTTGGACTGACCCCTGCCGGGTACAGTGCATCCCCTGCTTGGTGCAGAGCGTCCCCTTCCTGCTGTGAAATAGGGATGTACTTTTTGGGCTGCTGGTTCTTGATCACTGCCTGTCAAGGTGTCAAACAAACATCTTTTTGCAGTGGTTTCAATTCCTCGGCCACGGGCACGGCCTGCTCCACCTCTGCCAGACATTGTAGGGAATATGTTCAGCAAGTGCCAAACGTTAGTGTTTTATTGAAATGTAGGGGAAAGTGACAAATGATAAACGTATAAAATAAAATAAAAATAAATCAAATTAAAATTTCAATGTAATGAGGGAGGAGAGGACTGGAGAGCTAGTCCAAATTATATATCAATTGCTTTTGGACAACGCACTTGAAATAAATCCCCCCACAAAAAAAATGAAAATAAAATTCAATCAAATCAAATAATTAAAATGATAAAAAAAAAAAAAAAAACACAAATACAATTCACTCTCAGCACACGATCCCTGAATCTAACTGATTTCACTCTATTACATATCACAGGCCCTCTCTTGTCTCTACAATCTACACGCTTTCACTGTAAAATCACAAGCCCTATAATCAGTTTTCCCTGCCTCACTAAACAACAGAATTCTAACCCTAAACAAAGCCCTAACTACAATAATCAACTTCCTAACACAGGCTTACAATCACACAGATCAAAGATGTAAGAAAATGCAATAGAATTGCAATTAATATGGATGTGTAACTGTATCACTCTCTGTCTCACTCCTTCTCCTCAGAAAGTGAAAGCAACCCACAAAGAACACAGATCATGGCTGACAGCTTATATACTGAAGGGCGGGAGAAGATACTATTGGTTGCTTAGGATGTAGCTCCCAAACAAACTTGATAACTGATTGGCTACTCCTAGAAAAGGGGAGTTGTGCCTACGAAATTACGCGTAAAATTACGCGTAATTTGCCGTAAAATTACGCATGCCAACGCTATTATGGTAGCCGGCGTAATTACAATACCGCTTTACGACTTACGCGTGCATACTTACGCGTAAGACCGTAAATTACGCGTAGCGCTTACGCGTAAAATAGCGGTAAATTATGGTGCGTAATTACGCGCATGCGTAATTTCGGCCCAGCACTGAGGGAACCTATGGCTTGGGAGCCAGATGTATCTCTTTTGGTGGCTCCATCTGGCTCACAGTTAGGGGTTGATTCACTAAGCTACATTGCTCAAGCAGCACAGCTTAGTGCAGCCCCGTTTCTATGGGCGTGCGATGAGTGCAATCGCCCGGGGCGCTGTATTGTTGCGGCCTGAGGGGGGCACTGTGGTGGTGGGAGCCGGTATAATAGTAATAACTCACCTTCGTTCAGCAGAATAGCCGATCTCGTCCCACGCTGCTTCAATGTACTTCCTATTCCCAGCATCTGTCTCAGTAACAGCGCCCCCTGTGTTGATGTTCCACATGTCAACACAGGGGGCGCTGTTACTGAGACAGATGCCGGGAAAGGAAGTACATTGAAGCAGCGTGAAATCGGCTATTCTGCTGAAGAAAAAGGTGAGTTATTACTATTATGCCCGCTCCCACCACGCTGCAGCACCTACCTACCTAAGCTATACTGCAGCACCTTCCTACCTACCTAACCTATACTGCAGCACCCACCTACCTAACCTATACTGCAGCACCTACCTATCTACCTCATCTATACTGCAGCACCTACCTATCTATACTGCAGCACCTACCTAATCTATACTACAGCACCTACCTACCTACCGAATCTATACTGCAGCACCTACCTACCTACCTAATCTATACTGCAGCACCTACCTACCTAATCTATGCTGCAGCACCTACCTATCTACCTAATCTATACTGCAGCACATACCTACCTAATCTATACTGCAGCACCTACCTACCTACCTAATCTATACTGCAGCACCTACCTACCTACCTAATCTATACTGCAGCACCTACCTAACCTACCTAATCTATACTACAGCACCTACCTACCTAATCTATACTGCAGCACCTACCTACCTAATCTATACTGCAACACCTACCTACCTAACCTATACTGCAGCACCCACCTACCTAACCTATACTGCAGCACCTACCTATCTACCTCATCTATACTGCAGCACCTACCTATCTATACTGCAGCACCTACCTAATCTATACTACAGCACCTACCTACCTACCGAATCTATACTGCAGCACCTACCTACCTACCTAATCTATACTGCAGCACCTACCTACCTAATCTATGCTGCAGCACCTACCTATCTACCTAATCTATACTGCAGCACATACCTACCTAATCTATACTGCAGCACCTACCTACCTACCTAATCTATACTGCAGCACCTACCTACCTACCTAATCTATACTGAAGCACCTACCTAACCTACCTAATCTATACTACAGCACCTACCTACCTAATCTATACTGCAGCACCTACCTACCTAATCTATACTGCAACACCTACCTACCTAATCTATACTGCAGCACCTACCTAACCTACACTGCAGTCACTTACCTACCTAACCTATACTGCAGCACCTACTTACCTAACCTATACTGCAGTCACTTACCTACCTAACCTATACAGCAGTTACTTACCAACCTAACCTATACTGCAATCACTTACCTACCTAACCTATACAGCAGTCACTTACCTACCTTACCTATACTGCAGTCACCTACCTATCTAAGCGATACTGCAGGCACCTACCTTTCTAACCTATACTGGCACCTACCTATCTAAGCTATACTGCAGTCACCTTCCTAATAAGCTATATTGCAACCACTTACCTACCTAACCTATACAGCAGTCACTTACCTTCCTAACCTATACTGCAGTCACTTACCTACCTAACCTATACAGCAGGCACCTACTTATCTAAGCTATACTGCAATCACTTACCTACCTAACCTATACTGAAGTCACCTACCTACCTAACCTATACTGCAGTCATTTACCTAACCTATACTGGCACCTACCTATCTAAGCTGTAGTGCAGTCACCTACTTATCTAACCTGTACAGCAGTCACTTACCTACCTAACCTATACTGCAGTCACCTACCTATCTGACCTATACTGGCACCTCCCTATCTAACATATACAGCAGTCACTTACCTACCTAACCTATACTGCAGTCACCTACCGATCTAACCTATACTGCAGTCACTTACCTACCTAAACTATACTGCAGTCACCTACCTATATAACTTATACTGCAGTCACCTACCTATGTAACCTAAACTGCAGTCACTTACCTACCTAACCTATGCAGCAGACACCTACCTATCTAACCTATACTGGGGGCATCTACCTATCTAACCTATACTGCAGGCACCTAGCTAATTAACACATACTGGTGGCACCTACGTAGCTAACCTATACTGTGAGCACCTATACCTGGCTCCACGGTGGGGGGGGGGGGGGGGATTTTTACACCCTCGCCCTGGGTGAAATTTAGCCTAGAAACTGCCCTGCTTAGTGTGGCAGCGCAAGTAACATTTTCAAAGTAGGCATGCTACTGCTGTACTTACTTACTTGTGCTCCCCCAAAATGAACAGCTGCTCCAATTGTCCCACTCTGGACCCTGTCAGGTCCAGTAACTTTGTAGGACGAGATCCTGGCATTTTGACTGGCCCAATAGGCTGTCACTTGACAAGCAGCCTATTGGGCCAAAGTGCGGGGATCTCATCCTACAAAGTGAATGAACCCCCAAGTCAGCTAGCTAACTGTACAAGCTGTTAGTCGGTATTTTTCCTGTCTGGCTCTCGGGGAAATTGCTGATTTTGCTGAAACCTAAGAGAAGCTGAAGACGTGTCTGACATTTCAGCTGCCCAGAGGATCAACTGTTTACACATCACCATGGCAACAGGGACGTGAACCCTCTGCTGCGCGTGCGCACTGTCCCAGTTTGAAACCTATTGTATGGCTCTCATGGAAATACATTTTAAAATATGTTGCATTTATGGCTCTCTCAGCCAAAAAGGTTCCGACCCCTGCTCTAGTTGAATATAATTTCAACAATGTTTCCTGTAGCAACACACTGTACATGAGGTTAGAGCACTGGCAGAAGGTAAAAACAATCTGATCATATGTGTCTCAGTATAATGAAAGTTATTTTTACAGTTATGCCTGAAAATAGCTAAAAGGCTCTATTATTCAAGAAAAATCCTACATATAGACGACATGCAGGAAATCCCTCCACAAAGCAAAGATCTAGAACAAAACATTCCTCCCATAAAGGTTCCAGAGTCTTTTTGGCTGCATTCTCAAATGTCACATGTCATACAGTGCACAGGAGCCATTGTTTGCTGCCCTGCTCATTAGCCAGAGAGTCTAGTATAGATTTAATGTGAGGCTCTCTTCTCTTTCGGCTTTTATTGTTTAGGAAACCTGCTGAGCTTCTCTTTTACAGGATGAGCAGCCAAAAAACCCATTAATGTCACCTTTGTCTTGATTATAATCCTGACAGCGCTGGCACATAAGTGGACGGTGATCTTGATGCAGATCCTTGTTACTGCCTCTCTGTGTCCTTTCTCCTGCCATTTAATCTCTGTAGGTCTTGTCAAGGGCACATAACCTACAGTCATACAAAATGCTCATCTTTGTTCTTGCAGACTGCCAATAAGGATGTTTTGTAGTATTTTCAGCACAGAACAGTGTCTGATCTAAGGTATTTAGTCATTTCCTTTTGATACAATGCTTTTCTACAATGTTCCGTTATCAGATTTATGAAGGTATCAGGTTTGGAAGGTGTTATTCCGCTGACTTTGGGCTATTTGTGGTAAGCCTTTAGACAAATGGTCTTTACATGTTTACAAGTCTAAATGACTGAAAGTACTGACTTCTGTACTATGTTGGTGGGACTAAGAGCTGGGCCTTCACTCAGCTGGATTTCTTGATAACTCATCAATGGCACCCATACACACCAGCGGCAACATAGCTAGAGGAATGCAGCCCCTGAGATCACAGGGGGGCTCCATTTACTAACCTTTCCTTCCTCCAATACGGGGGACTATATGTCAGATCAGATGTGTTTGTGGCTACTCTTGTTATGGGTGTAAAGATCATGATGGTCCCACTTGTTTTATGACCCTTGTGAGATGAGCCCAAAGGCGGTAAGGGGAGGCAAGAGAACATTAGGGGGGAGGAAGAATAAAACTTTTGTTGGGGGGCTCAGTGAATTGTACAAGCCCTGGATTCTCTACTTGTAAAACCCTCCCTGTACCCAGACACTATGAGCCCTTCTTAGCAAAGGTTATTGAAAATATGTCCAACTAGAATCCAGGTTTATTGGCAATAACATCTTTCTCTTTCCAACATGGCTTCCAGAAACATCACCACTGCAAACCAGCCTATGTCTAGATACAGGGGCGTAGCAATAGGGGGTGCGGAGGTTGCGACCGCATCGGGGCCCTTGGGCCAGAGGGGCCCCGAAGGGCCCTCCGTCAACTACAGTATTTGCTCTCTATTGGACATGTGTTCATAATAATCACTTCTATAGATGCTTTGAATAGTGGTAATCATTAACAAGCTGTTCCCCACCCCCTTCTTGCACCTCTGACACTGTAATTGCCATTGGCAGGTTTTGGTGCGCTGTATCAATTTATGTATAGAGTGCTTGGGGGGCCCCATTGTAAAACTTGCATCGGGGCCCAGAGCTCCTTAGCTACGCCACTGTCTAGATATACAATTATGTCTCATGGCAAGATATAGTAATCTATATTCACAGAACGTGAGTAAAACTTGATGTGTGCCGACTGCACATGTTACGTTTACTGGTTTTACACAATTTGTGTGGTGAGTTAGGCAAATAACGTAACTCACTCAATATATGCGACGTATCCGTTGCCTGTATGACAGGCAACATATAAGGTTAATGAGCGTAAACCTGATGAACTTAGTGTGCGCTGTCTACTCACATTAGGTTTACTGATGTTTTGTAAATATAGGTCAGTGTGCCATCCTGATTCTACTGTAGCTTTCAGCAGCTTTTGATACAACGAACTTTGAAATTTTGCCAAGCAGTTTTCATGAGGACTGAGGTACTGTTGGCTTAGTTCTTCAGATCCTTCTCTGCTGGCAGAAAATAAAGGGTATCCTTGGATGTTTCTGGTCCAACCCTGTACTGTTAACACATGTTAGACTCAGTCCTATTTACAGGATACATTCTACATCTGGGAAAACTCATCCAAATACATGACCTCACACACCATTACTACAATGCTATGCTGATTAATTACCAGGTCACCTAGCGGAGGATCCAGGTGGGCTGGGAAGACGGCGAGGAATCGATGAGCCTGAAGGGGGTTGGATGAAGCCCTAGGTAAGTATAATTTTTTTTCTAGACCCCAGGTTTATTTTAATGTTCAAAAGAAACACTAAGATTTGTTAAAAATAACATCTGCTCATGGAAAATAAAGTGATCAGACGTGAGATTACTCATGAGAAAATCTTAATGAATGCCCTTGTACAGTATAGAACACCTAGGGAGTGTAGAGCACCTGGAGAACATGATAAAATCTGCCACCATGCAGCCTATAGCACATGCCATTGTCTACACCGACAGGAAGGAATAAAATAGAGTCATGTTCCATCTCCATAATGTCTTGTATAGTGCAAGAGATGGGGCAATGAATAATAAATTAGTACTTTCCTCCCCTTAGCATTTTCAATCAGTTTGAGAAATGGGTACAATTAAAGTGAACCCAATGTTTTATTTTATATTTAAACATTTCCAAAGTAGATTGAATGTTTTGTTGTCTCTGCTCAGTGGCAGCCTATTAAGTGTCCCTGAGTGAAAATACATTAACTATTGACCTTTTCCTCTCTTCCTCTGCTATCAGAAGTTGTATACTGAAAACTTTTATGGCTGTACTTTGCTTATCAGTGAAGTTTACTGTATTCCTGACAAGGTACTGACAAGACAGAAGCTGTCACTTCCATGCCTAAAATTAACTTGTTTAGGCAGCAAAATAAAACACGTAAAACAGCCTGGCTATCAATATGTTTTGCACTCTACATACACACGTTTATCTTACCATGTCACATGTCGCCTCGGGTACACTTTAAAAGGCTTTATTTACACCTGTAAGTGCACAGAAGACGTATAAGAAAGTTTGCTACTCACTGCTATTAAAGCAGGCACGCCTTAAAAAAAAAAAAACCACAAGAAAGACAACAAAGTGTACACACCAAAAAATAAAGTAAAATCATGATATCCTATCCACCTTTCTAAAATTACCGTACAGATTAGACACCACCACTGAAACCCTACTAACTGCCAACACTAGCATGCAATAGTTGTTTCCCTGCAGGGGAGACATAAACCTAGCCTGCCTTTTCATGCCAAGGTGCTGGCCCCTCCTTGCTGATTAGAGTTTGGTACCAAAGCAGCACATGCAAAGTTCAGAAGAATGATCTGGCCTTAAAGGCTAAATGAAGTGAGAGGGATATATGGAGGCTGCCACATTTATTTTATTTTTAACAATAGCAGTTGCCTAGCTTTTCTGCTAACCTATGCCTCTAATACTTTTAGCCAAAGACCCCGAACAAGCATGCAGATCAGATTCACTGCATGTTTGTTTCAGGTGTGTGATTCAGATACTACTGCAGCCAAAGAGATCGACAGGGCTGCAAGGAAACGGGTATTGTTTAAAAGGAAATAAATATGGCAGCCTCCATCAACCTCTTGTTTCAGGTTCCCTGCAGTCATTGAAACCACTTAAACCAGTCACATCCTGCATTTCACAATGCATTCTAGCTAAGCCAAACTGCAAGATCAAAAAGTTAAAAAGCTGTCTTGCAGTGCACTGCATTTTAAAAGTTAAGCATGCAGTATTTTAGAACTTTTCCCTCTCTGTGTGAAATGTGAAGCAACACATAACTACAACAACATGTCAACACCAACTGCATGTGTTTCTGTCGTAAACAAGCTCCAACTTTGCACTAAACCCAAAGTGTAGTTTTGTATTTCATCACTAGGTGTCACTATTTTACCATCTTGAGTAGAGAAAATGAACACATGTAAAAGTACATTTAAACTGTTTATAGTACCTGGTTTCAGTCAACTGTACGCCTCTAACAGAGCTGGACTGGCTTTAGGAAACCATTTCTGACATATGAAAGCATTGCAGGGAGCATTCATGTATGCTTACTAAGTCCAGAGGAGAAATAAAGTGTGCATGTAGGTTACAAGGTCTACTCAGTGCACTACTGAAGGCCAAAGGGGAATGTAATATTTATGTTTGAAGTGTAACTTATTATCATGCAGAACAGATGCTTTAATAAAGATCATTATTAGCATAGTGTGCAGGACCGAATTTCTGCAAGGGCCACAAAGGCTCGGGCCTTGGGCAGCTACAGCCCAAGAGGGCACCTGGACAGGAAATGGAGTTGCTCAATATGAAAGAGGAGGCCAGTGTTACGTCAGGGGATTCTTCATGGCTAAATATTAGATAATGTTTATGATCCTGCAGACTTATCCATAATTCCACGCATTTCATGGAATATTGTTTCACTCGACAACAACTTAAGCTTTTGACTTTTTTTCCCCTGACAATTTAGCCCCTGGCATTGAAAATAAGAGCATTTTAGGCTGGGTTCACACTGTACTGGTTGGCGTATTCTAAACACAATGGTGTATTCTCAGTGTATCTGCTCAGCATAGGCTGTGGCCTGATGCATGCCCCTCACATTTCCATGTGTGTCATTCACATTACCTTTCGATTGCGTTTAGCCACCTGTCATGATCGCTGCTGCAGCAGGCATTGCTGGAAGTAGTAGTGCTGCAGCTCAGGTAGTTCTGATCTCTTTCCATGCAAGCTGCATAGCTTTGTCTGCCTTTCCCTGCTGTCAGCTTGTGACTGAGTATCATTCACCTGTGTGGGAATCTGCATGTCTGCTCCCATTGGATGACCTCAGTATAAAGATCTGCTTCCTGCAGGACTCCTCGGGTTTTCATAGCTTCAGTTTAAGCCTGTCTTGCTGTCGCTTCAGCCCCCGATCGTGTTTCTTGTTCTAAAGATACTTTGCTGGTTTTGCATCATATATTGGTTCATTGCCCATATATATGCATACCAGCACGTTTATTATGTTCCTTGTATTCGTGTTACGTTGATACATCAGTGACGCTGATATATACGTACACGAACTGTTTATATCCTGTGTTCAGTTAGTCAGTTCTAGCACGTTGATCACCCGTGCTGAGCTAGTTATCCTGTTCCTGGTCCTGTTTGTGGATTGCGTTCATCTCTGCGAGGAGATAACGAATCCTTCTGAATCCTGTCCTGTTACCGTTTGTGGATTGCGTTCATCTCTGCGAAGAGATAGCGAATCCTTCTGAGTCCTGTTCCCTGTATTACTCCAGTCCTAGTCAGCGTTCCTGCTTATGTCATATATCGGTTCATTGCCGATATATACATATGTTAGTCAGACGTTACAAATAGTTTCATTGATAGCTGCAATTGTAATATGCTAGGAAAACATACTTATTGTATATTTGTCTGTGTTACGTTCATCTATCTTGATCCTGCTATTTCCTGACTATCCTGTCCTGTCTTTGTGAGGCACGCCATCGCTGCAACGCATTGGCTGCCTCATTCCAGTCTGTCTTGTTGTGGACGCTTGCTGTCACTAAGTAGCGGCTAGCTAGCAAGCGTTCATTCTGTCTACCTGTCCTGATTTCCTCAGTTCTGGTTTATGCGCTCAGCGCTACTTTGCGCTGAGACGTTATAGCGAAAGCATTGTTTGTGGCTGTCGGATCTGCACCGGCTCTGTGCGCCACAATCTCCTTTTGGAGTCAGTCCTCCCCTCCACTATACTGGGGATAGCCTGTTTCCTTGTGCTAGTGTGTGTACCTCCTCCACGTCAGCTCATGCGTTGCATGCTGACTGTGGAGAATACACCACCAAGCCTTACACCACCCATCTGGTTCACCTGTCACCGTTACATTTGGCTCTACCGCCGCCAAGGTCCACTACAGTGAAGAAGTGCCGGTATACAGATCAGAGACCCTGCAGAAGCATATGCGGCTCCCAATAGGAATCCTCCCTCCACCGTGGAGGATTCTCATTGGTGCACCACTCAGTGTGCCATTAAGAATCCTTCTTGTGGAGAGTGGATTCTCATAGTTTTTTTGCAATCAAATGGGTCGCCCGGTGCATCTGCTGACAGAAGACATCTGAAGTGACAGACGATAGGGGAGTAATTGAAGAAATATACAGTATGTGGCGACCAACCTAAAAAGAATAGACACTGTCTGTTCTCATAGGCTTTCACTGATTCCATTGGCATCCGCCTCGTCGGTGAACCCAATCAGCCTTGTGTTCTGCTCATTGGAACGGAAGGAGTGGACCTGTTACGAATGGACTGTTGTGAATGGCTCCAATTGCTTTGCATAGGATCTGTTTGAATGTCTGCCTTTCCTTCTGCTCCTGAGAAATGGAAGAATGTTTCTGCCAATGTGAACCACAGTCTAAATGTTGCAGGTAGAATTAGTTTGTTAAAATAATACTCATGGTTCTTTATGCTACTTGACAGTCCATGATGGACCACTATTGTAAAAACCTTAAAATTGAAAATGTGTGCAAACATATACAAATAAGAAGTACATTTCTTCCAGAGTAAAATGAGCCATAAATTACTTTTCTCCTATGTTGTTGACTCTTACAGTAAGTAGTAGAAATCTGACAGAACCGTTAGGTTTTGGACTAGCCCATCTCCTCATGAGGGGTTCTCAAGGTTTTCTTTATTTTCAAAAGCACTTAGTGAATGGCAATTGCTCCGTCCAACTGCCAAAAAAGTGTACAGTGAGCAGGGAGGCTGGCTAGCATCTTTGTATACAACCTTTTTTCACGGAGTGTCTTAATAAAGTATAAAGGCCACGCTGAGAATCCCCTATGGAGAGATGGACTAGCCCAAATCCTGTCAGTTCTGTCAGATTTCTACTACATACTGTAAACGACTGCAACATAGGAAAAAAGTATTTTATGGCTCATTTTACTCTGGAAAAAATGCACTTCTTATTTGTACAGTATGTGATTAAATATATTTTACATATTAAAGTGGTATTGTCACAATGAAAATCAAATTTCAACAGCAACTCATTTCAGTGTATTAAGTGATAAAGATGCTAATCCTGCATTCAAAACTTTAAAAACGTTTTCTGCTGTTATGGTTTGGATTTATCAAACACCTTAGGAGCACTGACCCTTTTATAGCCATTGCCATTTATTTGCATGCTGGGGGTTCTTTTCACCTATAATATATTCCGCCTCTTCCCTTTATTTCCCTGCCTAGCTGAAACATGATCCTCTGCTCACTTGTGTTTACAAGCAAGGCTGAGGTGACTCAGCGATTGGAGGAGAAATGAAAAAAAAAGTTAAGGGAAGAAATGACATCAGTATTTAGCCTCAAACTGTGGGCAAAAGACATGGTTCCCACCAGGAACAGAATTCTCTTCATTTACTATATACAATTCACTGAAATCAAAACATGGACAGTACAATACATGTTATGTAAGTAGATCAAGTATTTATCTACTGATATATGTGTTTTTTTTCCCTGCCATAGTATGGCTAATCCTCCTGCTTTAAGATTTTCACAATAGTGGTTGTTTAATAATCTATAGAGGATTATCGTTACTTTCATTTTTGTATTATAGACATCCTTTTCAGACTTTTCACTGGATTTAGGGTAGATGGCTTCTCATTTCTATTACTTAGCTGCATAACTATTCCTTAAAGAGAACCCGAGGTGTGTTTAAAGAATGTTATCTGAATACAGAGGCTGGATCTGCCTATACAGCCCAGCCTCTGTTGCTATCCCAAACCCCACTAAGGTCCCCCTGCACTCTGCAATCCCTCATAAATCACAGCAGTGCTGTGAGGCTGTGTTTACATCTGTAGTGTCAGTCTCAGCTGCTCCCCCGCCTCCTGCATAGCTCCAGTCCCTGCCCCTGTCCCTTCCCTCCAATCAGCAGGGAGAGAAGGGATGCAGGCGGGGACTGGAGTTCTGCAGGAGGCGGGGAGAGCAGCAGACTGACACTATAGAGATAAACACAGCCAGCTCTGGCAAGCTGTTTGTCAGCAGCGTGGCTGTGATTTATGAGGGATTGCAGAGTGCAGGGGGACCTTAGGGGGGTTTGGGATAGCAACAGAGGCTGGGCTGTATAGGCAGATCAAGCCTCTATATGCAGATAAGATTCTTCAAACCCACCTCGGGTTCTCTTTATTTATTCTTGGAGTGACAAGGATTAGAGTTGCAATTCTAATCGTGGACAAGATTCAATATAATAATAAAGACTATACTTTGAAATTTCAATAGAAAGAAATCCAAACTGAATGTTCTGTACTATAGTTTTAATACGATTTGATGTTTTACTTGTCCAAAAATGAAAAGAGAAATGATCAACACCTCACCTCGGGAAAGACGGTTATTGTAGCAGAATTGAGTTGCCCGGGTAATAAATGCCTTTTCATCTACAGCAATTTCCAATAGTATTATTTTTCAATAGATTCAATGATTTCATCAAATTGGAAAGTGAGTGCATATAATATCTAAAATTTTCTCTGACATTGGATGAAGTAGAAAACTGAAAAATTACACATTTGACCTCTATATTTATAACAGGGTGATCCTATTTTTCACTGCCGATGGGTACTTGATTTCCAGTACAGTACTTCATCTAAACTGTGTAACTTTCTTTTGCTCCATTTAATGGATGGAGTAATAGAATGCCAACCATGACTGTTCACTCTTACTAGATCCATCCACTTGTATTCATGCCACATACAGGCACTTCTTACAACAAACGTGGAAAATGCAGCATTTGATACAACATCACTATTCTCCACTTTGCATCACTTAATGGAATACTGTAGGGGGTTCGGGGGAAAATGAGTTGAATTTACCCGGGGCTTCTAATGGTCCCCCGCAGACATCCTGTACCCGCGCAGCCGCTCATCGATGCTCCGGCCCCGCCTCCAGTTCACTTCTGGAATTTCTGATTTTAAAGTCTAGAAACCACTGCTCCTGCGTTACCGTGTCCTCGCTCCCGCTGATGTCACCAGGAGCATACTGCGCAGTCACAGACCATACTGGGTCTGCGCAGTATGCTCCTGGTGACATCAGCAGGAGCGAGGACACGGCAGACTTTAAAGTCTGAAATTCCAGAAGTGAACTGGAGGCATGGCCGGAGCATCGGTGAGTGGCTGCGCGAACACAGGATGTCTGCGGGGGACCATTTGGAGCCCCGGGTGAGTTCATCTCATTTTCCCACGACCCCCCCTTCAGTATTCCTTTAATCCAGGCACATAATCAGCTCTAGGAGCAAAACCAATATGGCTGCCTCAGTCATTAAAATTTCAGAACATTAAGCACACATTGTTTGTGTGTGTAGGTAATTAGATTGTGCCACACATTTCTTCACAGAGCGGCGTCCCCTGTGAAGATGGGCTGTTCTGAAGTCTGATGCCGTCAGTACTTTTATGGGACACCGTTATGCACATAAAGCAAGGGGAAAGGGACCACTAATTTACTTTTTAAGCTACACACATTTATTACAAAGTTGCTCCTATTTATTAACCGAGTTCTGAGAATAATTATATTTTTGCTAGTTGTCCTTTAAGTGAGAACAATGCAGACCTTTTAATATCCACCCTGGGCTGTCTCTCTCCTGTTAGCACACCACCGTACCAACACATTATTTTGGTTCTTTATCAAAGCTCCCCTCTGATTTGCAGTCACACATTTTCAATCTAATACAATTAATTAAAAGCTTGCATTTGGCGTTTCTGTAAATGGTAAGGATTACCCTAGAGATGTGGGGAGATGATAATTTAAGTGTGTGTGGAGAGAAGCATATAATGACATTATCTTGCTTATGTGTAGAGCTCCACACCAGAGCTGAGTATAACAAGTTCAATTACAGTTGTACGTAGCGCAGCATGCTAGGCTTTCATGTTACAGCCGCGTGTCTCTGAATTCTCTCTGTGGCATTAAATGTAATTTTGTAATGGAAGTAGAGGGAACCTTTGACTTCTTTACGCAGGAGTAGGATGACATTATTTATAGGAGATGCTTTGTCTAGCTGAGACCATCTGAGATTGTAGAAATACGCTGTATTTGTTGAAGATTATATGTAAAATATTACACTCTTTGTTTGTAGTTTGCTCCCCTTTGGTTATAACAACAGTGATCTAACATGGGTTTTAATTGCGTAGAATTATTGTGACTTCCAAGATCTATATCTGGGGTTAATTGCTAATGTTGCATCATCTAAGGGCTGGTTCACATAGACGTTTTGTTGGCATTAAACGCAGCGTTTTAAAAGTAACGTTTTTAGGGATCTACCGCCCTCCCATGCAAGTGAATGGGAAAGTTTAGTACAAGGTTTTGCAGGTTTTCATGATAGCCTCGCAGTAGATCTCGACGTCTCGTCTCATCTCAGAAGCAACATGCAGCTTCTAGAAGGCGTTTGAAAGCCAGCAAAAGCCACTGAAAGCCCATAAAAGCCAAAGAAAGCCCAGCCTTTCCATATACTTCCTGTAAAAGCCACCAAAAGCCCAGAAAATGCAACGCTCTCCTGAAAGCCATTAACAGCCTTCAAAAGCCATTAAAAGCTAAGCTGTTAAATGCTGGCATTCTTGAAAAAAAAACATAACGTTTGAACGAAACGCTAAGCAGAAGCTCAGCAGAAGCCCATGTGAACCAGCCCTAATTCAGAACAGGGGTCATCATCCTATTCAGAACAGGAGTGAGCACAAAGGTGGCAACACACCATACAATTAAAATATAACATTTTACACCAATTTGATAAATACGATCGGTTGTCCCGAAAAATCAAAGCTTTTTTTTTTCATTCGTTCACAAAATCTGATCGAATTTCCCATTATTTTGATAAAAGAAGATCGGGAGTGTTGTATTTTGCTGATCAATTTATATGAAAATTGAATGGTGTGTGGTAGATTGTCATAAACTTGATGTACAGACCCACGCCAATTTTTCTGAGTTTTCAATCATTTTTTTCATAATTGGGGAAGAATTAAACATATGTGTGTGGTACATTGGTCAGATTTTTGGAATGTTACAATCAATCAGAAAAACTGATTGCAATTCTTGAATTGAAAAGATATTTAAAAATTGTATGGTGTGTGGCCACCTTTAGGCTATTAATCCGCCATTTCTGTGCTACTAGGCATTAGGAGAATAGCAGCAAGACCAGGGGAGCATCACACTAGGGAAAGCAGCGAATTTGAGCACCCGTCTGGAAATGTGGGTGCTGCTGCAATTTTAATTGTGGCTACAGCGGCATCCATTGGACATTTGGAGTACCAGAGCCGCCAGATACAGCCAGAGCTTTGGAGGCACCGGAAATAGCAGCAGAAGGATAGATATTGGTGGAAAGAGCAGATATTAATGGCACACAGCGGTAGAGGGACAGAGAAGGTTAGGCAAAGCGATAGTAGAATATCAGTAAAATTATTGATATTCCACTATGGGTATCATCCAGCGCCCAATAGTATAATATCAATAATATTGCAGATATAATACTAGCAGCTTCATCCAGTGCAGAAACTTCCAGATGCTCTTTTTCAATGTATGCCACACTGGGAACCTATGGCAGGGCGCACAATTGTCCCTGTGATATCGTGGATTTTTTTTTGTTTTTTGGGCCCCTTGTAGCCACGTTTTTGGTTCAATTTGCGGTTTCCATGCACAATTTTTCATTTTCATTTGCAATTTTTCATTTTGTAGTGAAATTCAAAAGAATAACAAAGGCACTCGATATGCAGAAAAAGTTGAAGGCGTGAAAAAGCAATGCAAACACTCTCACACAGAATCCTCCCCCCTTCCTGATGCCTTCTAAAACCCACCTTCCTCCTGATGCCTCACCTTAAAACCCCCCTTCCTAACACCTAACCCTAAAACCTATCTTCCTAACTTCATAATTTGCAAAATGATAAATTTCAAAGTAATCATTTTCAAAATGGAAAAATGTGAAAATACAAAGGAAAAAAAGGTAAAAAAACAAACAAACTATAACGTTCTAAATTTAAAAAATGGTCCAAATCGTCCATTAGCTGCAGGCGCCCACATTTCCTGCTTCCCAGGCACAATTTTCAAATACTGCTTATCTAAACAGTGATGGTGGTGATACCAACATGATGCACTTCACATACTCTGCAGGCCTGGCACCTAGCTTAGGAACTTACCATACAATGAACTTACAATGCCAGCTACAATTATGGCAAGTCATTTTCAAATGAAAATACTTTATGAAGTAAATGAATCAGCCCGGCAACATGTTCTTTACTCCCCAGGAAGCGGTATGTTATAACGGATAGTACTTACAGTTTATGAGATCTCTTATAACTAACACTTTGGTCAGCCGCAGAGACATCAGCTGCTTTATATGAGCAGAGCGCCTGAACCAGCAATTAGAACTGCTCTTTAACTACAGTGGGTAAACTTATTGCAGGTAAAATTATAGTTATTACACGATTTAAATTTGTCTTGCATTCTTAAATAATAATAGTTGGCCTTTTTTTATCCTTGTCCAATTGATTAGTGAAAGAGGAGCCGGTTATTCCTTCACGATGACTGAAATTACGACTGAAATTGTAGCACATATTGTTATGGCTACATATAAACCCGTGGTTACTGGAAACATGCTAAGGTGAGGTGTAGTTGCAGGGCAGGAATGTACAGGAAGCAGGGCATATGTTTTCTGTTAGAAAGCCCAGAAATACAACCTTTACCCAGAAATATTCCTTGTGAATATATATGGAAACTGGCCTGCCTTTTATTGCTCATTGCTCCGAATTTACCATGGAGTGGGGAGGCTGCTCACACAATAAGCAGCAGATGTGCAAAGCACATAGAGCACATTTTCCCTGGTGTTCCTGTTTTACCCATTGTAGTGGAAGGAGTGTTATTATTTAGCAGTGCCATTGGCTCAGTGCAGTGGGAGATAGATAGAGTAGAATTATGTTTGGATTGCACACATCTAGAGATGGCCCAAGCTGTTCACCAGCGGACAGTTCCCGACGAACATCGGCTGTTTGCGTTCGCGTCTGTTCGCGAACATATGACGTGTTCGACCTGCCCCTTATACATTATAATGGAGCCAAAAATTGACCCCTCACCCCAGAGTCAGCAGACATATGGCAGTCAATCAGCTATCCCTCCCACCTGGACCGCCCCCCACACCTATCAGAAAACCAGCACAGCAGCCATTTTGCAGTCTGTGTTTGGCTTCTGTGCTAGGCAGTTAGGCCTGTGTTCTGTGTCCTGTGCAGAGTTGGGCCGAATCTCCGATTTTAGGTTCGTGAACCGGGTTCGCGAACTTTCGCGCAACGTTCGGTTCGCGTTAAAGTTTGCGAACCGCAATAGACTTCAATGGGGATGTGAACTTTGAAAAAAAAAAAAATTATGCTGGCCACAAATGTGATGGAAAAGATGTTTCAAGGATTCTAACACCTGGAGGGGGGCATGGCGGAGTGGGATACACGCCAAAAGTCCCCGGGAAAAATCTGGATTTGACGCAAAGCAGCGTTTTAAGGGCAGAAATCACATTGAATGCTAAATAACAGGCCTAAAGTGCTTTAAAACATCTTGCATGTGTATACATCAATCAGGGAGTGTAATTAAGGTACTGCTTCACACTGACACACCAAACTCACCGTGTAACGCACCGCAAACAGCTGTTTGTGTAGTGACGGCCGTGCTGGACTGGTGCGCACCATGGCGAGAGTGCAGGTTTTGGTGGCTTTACAGCCCATATGGTCGCCTGGCTGATGTAGCTGAATGACAGAACAGTGACTGTCCAGCTGATCAAATTTGGTCTGACCACAATGAAGCAACAACCTTATTATCTTTTGTGTGCCCCCCGAGACACTCATCTAGGCGCCGGTCATTGCTTCATTGTGATACGCAAGCCCCTTCACCACGGCAAGGTAATGATCACGAAGGGGAATGGGCGCATGTACATGCCTTTTCTTTTGTTGTTGCAGCTGCCCGCAGTGCAGCCAGAAAAATTAGGCAGTCATGTACACGCACCAGAAAAATTATTACAGCGGCCGCTGCTAGCAGCGGCCTAAAAAATTCAGCAATCCGCCTGGAGTCCTGGACCCTGTTGGTGGTGGCGGAGAAGGTAGTCAAGCGGCCTGCAGGCAGACATGCTGTGTGGAGGGACTGGGAGCGACTTAGTCTTCTTGGGGCAGGCCAGGCAGCCAGTCACACGGCGTGCAAGCAGAGATGCTGTGTGTGCGGGGACTGCCTTAGTCTTGGGGCGAGCAGCAGCCCTCCGGGATCCATGCCTTATTCAATTTGATAAAGGTGAGGCACTTAACACTTTTGTGACTTAGGCGACTTCTCTTCTCAGTGACAATGCCTCCAGCTGCGCTGAAGGTCTTTTCTGACAGGACGCTTGCGGCAGGGCAGGAGAGAAGTTGGATGGCAAATTGGGACAGCTCTGGCCACAGGTCAAGCCTGCGCACCCAGTAGTTCAAGGGTTCCTCATCGCTGTTCACAGCAGTGTCTACATCCACACTTAAGGTCAGGTAGTCCAGGTACCTGCCGTTCCAGGCGTTGGTGGAGGGTGGATCCGAAAGGGCTACGGCGAGGCGTTGGACTAAAGAACGTCCGCATGTCCGACATCACCATGAGATCGCTGGAGCGTCCTGTCTTTGACTGCGTGGACTCGGGAGGAGGATTAGTGGCAGTGGTACCTTGCTGGCGTTGTGCTGTCACATCACCCTTAAAGGCATTGTAAAGCATAGTTGACAGCTGGTTCTGCATGTGCTGCATCCTTTCCACCTTCAGGTGAGTTGGTAACAGGTCCGCCACTTTGTGCCTGTACCGAGGGTCTAGTAGTGTGGCCACCCAGTACAGCTCATTCCCCTTGAGGTTTTTTATACGGGGGTCCCTCAGCAGGCAGGACAGCATAAAAGACGACATCTGCACAAAGTCCAGTACCCTCCATCTCCTCTTGCTCTTCCTCAGTGACGTCACGTAAGTCAACTTCCTCCCCCCAGCCGCGAACAATACCACGGGAAGGTTGAGCAGCACAAGCCCCCTGCGACGCCTGCTGCGGGTGTTCTCCTGCCACCGTCCCCTCCTCCTCCTCCTCCCCCAAAGAAACACCTTGCTCATCATCCTCTGAGTCTGACTCATCTTCTGCACACGACTTCTCTTCTTCCTCCTCCTCCCCCCTCTGTGCTGCCGCAGGTGTTGAGGAAACAGCTGGGTCTGATGAAAATTGGTCCCATGCCTGTTCCTGCCGTAACGGTTCCTGGTCACGCTCATTCGCAGCTTCATCCGCCACTCTACGCACAGCACGCTCCAAGAAGTAAGGGTAGGGAATTAAGTCGCTGATGGTGCCCTCACTGCGGCTCACCAGGTTGGTCACCTCCTCAAACGGCCGCATGAGCCTGCATGCATTTTTCATTAGTGTCCAGTTGTCGGGCCAGAACATCCCCATCTTCCCAGACTGTTTCATTCTACTGTAGTTGTAGAGGTACTGGGTGACGGCTTTCTTCTGTTCTAGCAGGCGGGAGAACATAAGCAGGGTCGAATTCCAGCGAGTCGGGCTATCGCAAATGAGGCGTCTCACCGGCATGTTGTTTTTCCGCTGAATTTCCGCAAAGCGTGCCATGGCTGTGTAAGACCGCCTCAAATGCTCACAGAACTTCCTGGCCTGCTTCAGGACATCCGCTAAGCTAGGGTACTTTGCCACAAATCTTTGAACAACTAGATTCATGACATGTGCCATGCAGGGTATGTGTGTCAGCTTCCCCATATGCAAATCGGCAAGCAGATTGCTGCCGTTGTCGCACACCATGTTGCCTATCTCCAGGTGGTGCGGGGTCAGCCACTCATCCACCTGTTTCTTAAGAGCAGCCAGGAGAGCTGCTCCAGTGTGACTCTCCGCTTTGAGACAAGACATGTCTAAGATGGCGTGACACCGTCGTACCTGGCATGCAGCATAGGCCCTGCGGAGCTGGGGCTGTGTAGCTGGAGAGGAGAACTGCCACTCAGCCAAGGAGGAGGAGGACAGTGAAGAGCATGTAGCAGGAGGAGAGGAGGTGGCAGGAGGCCTGCCTGCAAGCCGTGGAGGTGTCACAATTTGGTCCGCTGCGCCCTGCTTGCCATCGTTCACCACCAGGTTGACCCAATGGGCTGTGTACGTAATGTAGCGGCCCTGCCCGTGCTTGGCAGACCAGGCATCCGTGGTCAGGTGTACCCTTGACCCAACGCTCTTCGCAAGAGATGACACCACTTGCCTCTCAACTTCACGGTGCAGTTGGGGTACGGCCTTTCTCGAAAAATAAGTGCGGCCTGGCATCTTCCACTGCGGTGTTCCGATGGCCACAAATTTACGGAAGGCCTCAGAGTCCACCAGCCAGTATGGTAACAGCTGGCGAGCTAACAGTTCCGCCACGCCAGCTGTCAGACGCCGAGCAAGGGGGTGACTGGCCGAAATTAGCTTCTTCCGCTCAAACATTTCCTTCACGGACACCTGACTGCTGCTGTGGGCAGAGGAGCAGGAAGCGCTCAAGGGCAGAGGTGGAGTGGAGGAGGGTGCCTGTGAAGGTGGAAGGGAGAAAGCGGCAGAAGCAGATGATGCACCTGAAGGAGGAAGAGGAGAAGGAGGGTGACTTTTCTTTTGTGTGCTGCTGCTGCTTTTGCTCAGGTGGCCATCCCATTGCTGTTTGTGCCTTTTCTCCAGGTGCCTTCGTAAGGCACTTGTCCCTACGTGAGTGTTGGCCTTTCCACGGCTCAATTTTTGTTGGCAGAGCGAACAGATGGCTTTGGTCCGATCTGAGGCACACACATTAAAAAATTTCCACACCGCTGAGCCACCCTGGGATGTGGGCACTATGGGGACCTCAGCAGCTGATGCTGAAGGGCAAGTTGGCTGGCTGTACATAGGTGGCGATACATGGTGCCGGACACTGCCACCAGCTGTTTCTGACAAAGAGCTGCCCCAGCTTCTTTCAGCAACTTCTCTCCTCCTACTACTCTCTGACTCCCCCTCTGAACTGTCCCCCTCTTCATCTCCTCTATTGGGAACATACAGAGGATCCCTATCATCGTCATCATCGTAATCATCCTGCCCAGCTTCACTTGCCTCAGACAAATCCAAACAT
Source organism: Hyperolius riggenbachi (assembly GCF_040937935.1). Classification (NCBI taxonomy): domain Eukaryota; kingdom Metazoa; phylum Chordata; class Amphibia; order Anura; family Hyperoliidae; genus Hyperolius; species Hyperolius riggenbachi. The sequence goes on along the minus strand of NC_090646.1, from coordinate 536,268,797 downwards.
GCACCATCAGTAGGTCCTTCATCCTCCTTACACGTTACATCCATAGTGTTGCCGCGTAACTCAGACATATGAGCTGGTGAAAATTCATCTGGCTGTAACAACAATGGCTGTGCATCAGTGATTTCAACACTAAATAATTCTTGCGAAGTGTCAAATGCAGCGGAAGTGGTGCTAGTAGTAGCGCTGGTGGCTGAGCAAGATGAGGTGTTCTGTGTCGCTAAATACTCAACCACGTCCTGACAATCTTGGGAGGTGATGGGACGTGCCTTCTTCCGAGCACTGTACTGTGGGCCAGGTCCACATGAAATTACATTTACACGACCTCGCGCAGACCTGCCGGGTGGCCTTCCTCTGGCTCTGGCACTACCTCTTCCTCTACCTGTTTTGTCCATATCGGGTATGCACGGAGTGGTATATCACACTGCGTGCACTCACGTAGGTAGGTGGGTTCACTTAACTGCACAGGTATGCGCACTGATGCGGTGGGTTCACTGAACAGAACAGGTATACAGTGGCGGGTTCACAGAACAGGTATGCAGTGGCAGGTTCACTGAACAGAACAGGTATGCAGTGGCAGGTTCACTGAACAGTACAGGTATACAGTGACGGGTTCACTGAACACAACAGGTATGCAGTGGCGGGTTCACTGAACAGAACAGGTATACAGTAGCGGGTCCACTGAACAGAACAGGTATACAGTGGCGGGTTCACTGAACACAACAGGTATGCAGTGGCGGGTTCACTGAACAGGTATACAGTGGCGGGTCCACTGAACAGAACAGGTATGCAGTGGCGGGTTCACAGAACAGGTATGCAGTGGCAGGTTCACTGAACACAACAGGTATGCAGTGGCGGGTTCACTGAACAGTACAGGTATACAGTGGCGGGTTCACTGAACAGAACAGGTATACAGTAGCGGGTCCACTGAACAGAACAGGTATGCAGTGGCGGGTTCACTGAACAGTACAGGTATACAGTGGCGGGTTCACAGAACAGGTATGCAGTGGCAGGTTCACTGAACAGAACAGGTATGCAGTGGCGGGTTCACTGAACAGGTATACAGTGGCGGGTTCACTGAACAGAACAGGTATACAGTGGCGGGTTCACTGAACAGAACAGGTATACAGTGGCGGGTCCACTGAACAGACGCGAACCACGGAAGTTCGCATGGAACCGTTCGCAGGCGAACCGTTCGGCCCAACTCTAGTCCTGTGTCCAGATTATTGCTGCTGCTGCTACTACAGTGTCCTGAACAGCTAATAGCCCTTCTTAGAGCTGGTACAATGTTTTTTCTTGCTATTGTATTCTGTGTGTCCAGTACACAGGTTAGCTGTTGGGGACAGGTCTGCTGGTCTAAGTAGTGCACTGTCACTGACTAGATAACCCAATAATCCTTCACCACCACTACTGGCATCTAATATCCACTAGTGATGGGCGAACACCTGGATGTTCGGGTTCGGGCCGAACAGGCCGAACATGGGCCAGATGTTCGGCATGTTCGGCCCGAACCCCGAACTCAATGCAAGTCAATGGGGACCCGAACATGCCGCAATACGGCCCCTCTATGGTGTCGCAGGCATAAGGGGGGAGCATGCCCCGATCGCGGGGGGGGGTCGGAAATTCCCCCCACCCCCTCCGCTAGCGCTCCCCCCTCTGCCCGCTTCCCCATAAAAAAGTTGGCGTAAAGTTAAATATTACCGGTGGTGGCTGCTGCAGTGGCTGGCTGGCAGTGGTGTGAGTGAGGACTAGGAGGAGGAGTCCGAGTATGACGCGTTGAGGCCAGGCAGCGGGCGGTTCAGCGGTAGTACCCTTGTGGTACTTCCGCCCTTTCTCTGACCTCACGTCCTCTACGCGTCATACTCGGACTCCTCCTCCTCATTCACACCACTGCCAGCCAGCCACTGCAGCAGCCACCACCGGTAATATTTAACTTTACGCCAACTTTTTTATGGGGAAGCGGGCAGAGGGGGGAGCGCTAGCGGAGGGGGTGGGGGGAATTTCTGACCCCCCCCCCCGCGATCGGGGCATGCTCCCCCCTTATGCCTGCGACCCCATAGGGGGCGGTATTCAGCCGAACAGGGCCCTGTTCGGCCGAACAGGGGCCCTGTTCGGCCGGGCATTTAGTAGTTCGGGCGAACCCGAACGGTTTGGCCGAACACCATCAGGTGTTCGGCCGAACTCGAACATCACCCGAACAGGGTGATGTTCTGCAGAACCCGAACAGTGGCGAACACTGTTCGCCCAACACTAATATCCACTACTGCCCTGCATAAGGACTCACTGGCAGGGCCTATATTTTGAGGTGATTGTTGCACATAGCACAAACCTGTCACTTTTTTTTTCATATTGTAATATTGTAAAAATAAAATTACAGGCAGGGCCAGGCCACACCATGAGGGTCATGCTGCTGTTATTTCCTGTGGCCCTAGCATATTGCCCAGTGTTCAGAGGCCACGTACCTTGAACTCACAAAATGCTACAGAAGTAATTGACTGGCTTACACAGCAGCACACCCATCATCTACCTCTTCTGCCAGGAAACTTCCGCAACATCCTTATCCTCCTCTGATATGGGCACTCCACAATGTCATTTAACTACCTAAACTCGATCATAGGGGCTCGAAAACTGCGATCACCTGCACTCCTACAAACGTTCGCACAAGCATGGCGACCACTACCCACCACTACACAAAGATTCCCGCTGAGGGGACTAACATTTTACGTCCTGGAGTTGTCAACTAGTGAAAACAAAAATTTGCTCACCTGATGTTATCACTAAAGCTCTTCGCGTTTTTTGGCGGTGCGGAAAATTTGCCATTTTGTCTGTCATTGTGGACTGGGCCTAACCCTTACACTACAAACCTGATCGACATGTACACACGCCGGACATTGTAAAGCACTTTATTCCACAAATTTAGGACTGTAATGTAATTTCTGCCCTTTAGAGATTAAAAACACGATTCTGGGTCAACTACGTAATTTTTCGTGGGACTTTTACCACGGATCCCCCTCCCGCATGCCACGGTCAAGGTGTTAAGCCCCTTTAAACAACTTACACTATTGCTGGGATTGAACTGGACATTCCTATTTTTTGTTATATTGGACTGGCCACAATTGATGATTTTTTTGGGGATCCCTGACCACATCAGGTGGTCACAGCTAGGAATGGGTGTATGAGGATACATGAGTTGTGGCGGTGCTGAGTGTCTGGCTGCATTTTATGTGCGATATTTTTTAAGGTTTTCTGTACAAGTAATTAATTAAAGTATTTTTTGGATTTTTATAATTAACTAGTTAGCCTGAGTTTATTGCATATGCCTCCCAACCCCCCATTTTCCTTGACTTTTACGTTACCCTTTAAACAACTGTTCCATCACTTTTGTGGCCAGAAACAGTCCCTATAGGTTTTAGAATTTGTTTGCTGATTGAAGTCTATGGCAGGTCACCTGGTTCGCCAGTTCGCAAATGTTTGCGGCAAAGAATTTTCTCGTCTAAAACCTGTCAGATCTGCTAGATTTTTACAACCTACTGTAACTGACTGAGACACAGGAAGAAAGAAATTACCATGTTGTATATATGTCAGGGGTGTTGCACCAAGAAAAAGTAGCTAAGCAAGCCATGGTAAAAAAATGGGCATGGCCATGACATAATGTAGGTGGAGTCAACTGTAATGTAACAGTGTAGCTCAAAGGCAGTGGGACCGATTCTCCTCCCAAAGCACCCCCCCTCTCCCCCCCACCCCCTCCCACACACACACACACACACACACACACTAAAAATCAACAAACAAAGACAAATCATCAAACCTACACATATAAGACAGTGCCCCTCCCCCCCAAAGAAAAAAAGACATCAGAAAGAGCAGCGGCCCCCACATGATGTGAGATTCTCATGGATGTGCACGTTATAAATCTACAGAAACTGCTTGATGCTATTTTGCCAATATGGACCAAAATCTCTGAGGAGTGCCATGAAAAATTAAGGCAGTTCTGAAGGCAAAAGGGGTACCTAAAAAAGTGGCCAGCGATATCAAATATATCAATTTTCCTGTCGTTGTGTTTCTTTTGGTTTATGCATTAGCATAGCATTTAGTAATCATGAGCCCCCAAATTACCAAATGCTGCAACAATAACCCCAAAATATTAAATGCAGCTATTGTGATCAGCAAATAAATGCAGAAAACGTTACCTCCAACACTTGAAATGCAGACAAACTTTACCTCTGACACATGAGATATGGCAAATGTTACCTGGGGCAAGCATTACTTCTCACACATGAAGGGCTTGATTCACTAAACCGTGATAACTCAAAACGCGCACGAAAACGCTAGCGCGGCCATGATATGAGCTATCAGGATTTAGTGAATCAAACCCAAAATGCGGCAAATGTTATACTGGATACATTGAATGCTACAATTGTTACATCCGATACATGAAATGCGGCAAATGTTACTTCTTTCACATGAAGTGCAAAAAACATTACATCCAATCCATGAAAAGTGGCAAACGTTACATCTCATACGTAAAATGCGGCAAATGTTACATCTGAAACATGAAATGCGGCAAATGTAATCTCTGAAACACGTGAAATGCAGCAAACTTTACATCCGACAAATTTAATGCGGCAAAAGTTATTTCAGACAATACACTAGGGGGGCTGGCTGGTATCTTACTATTTTAGCAGTTAAACTGCTGTTCAGAAATACTGTTGATAACAAAGAGAACCCTGAGAATCCCCCATGAGGAGATGGACTGACCCAAAACCTGTCAGTTCTGGCAGATTTTAACTGCCTACTTTTTTCGCGATAGTGGTCCTTTAACAAGAAAGGAATTTACAGTTCACCGATTCACAGTTTCAAAGACTAAAAAGACTTCTTTTTTTCTAAATCACTGCACTGTGGGAGAAAGGAGTTTTAGCTTCTGCATTGTACATGCAACGTTATTCCTGGACTTCTGCCTTAAAATGCTTCCAAGTCCTCAGGTGGAAAATGATATCAAGCATATTGCAATGTAGCGCACATACATATAAACACTTATGACTTTTATTTTGACAAAGATAATATGCTCATGAGGAAAGCAAATGCATTAAAGCAAACCTGAAGCGAAAAAAGTATAATCTAATGAATTGTATGTGTAGCACGGATAATGAACAGAACATTAGTAGCAAAGAAAATAGTCTCCTTTTTTTCATTTTCAGTTACCGTATATACTCGAATAAAAGTCGTCCTCGTGTATAAGTCGACTCCAATATTCAACCCTCTTAAGCTGGAATTTTTTTATTGACTCAAGTATAAGTCTACCCAGCAAAGTTAATGGCTGCATTTGGGGCTCAGGAGGGGTTGATGACTGCACTCCATACATTATTGCAGCCATTAACCCCTCCTGTCCCTTAAGTGCAGCCAATACCTTTTCCAGGCCCCCAAGTGCTGCAATTATTCACTCCCTTTTATACAGCCCAGTATTTCCCCTCCCCCGCCCCTTTCCTTGTTAATTGTTGTGGCCAGGACTTTCAGACCTGTATTTCCTTGTCATTTCTTTTCCTCAAAGTATCACTAACCACTGGGTAAATTGCTGCAAATGGGAATGTCACTATTAGTACACACATTACTCAGTGTGCTCAGTGTTGGCCGTGACTCCTGTATAAGTCGACTCCTATACTTTTATGACGTGAATCAGACCTAACTTTCTAGACTTATACTCCAGTATATACAGTATATAGCTTTTTTTTCTAACACTGCATCATACTTTCACAGTTGCAGTTTTAACCCCATTCCTCTGACTTTAAAGCTATAAAACAAAGCAGAGCCAATGACCCTTTGAACTTTCCTGCAGTGAAACCTTATCACAAGCTGTCTCTTACTGTTTGTTTGCATAGATAACTGACGTTTTTTTAACTCTTCCTGCTCTGTAAAACAACATGAAATTATTTTCTTTGCTACTAATGATCTGTTTCTTAGCTGTACTACACATTAAATTCACCATCTCATAAGTTTATTTTTGTAGGCGACTCTCTTATCTTCCGCTCGTTTTTCTTATCTATTTGAATTGTCTTGAATGCAGAATCGAGCAGCGAAACGATCAGGCCAGAGATCGGACATGTCGGAAATGATCTATCGAGCCATCTAAATGGCTCAAAATTGAGCCGTGTATTCCCAGCATTAGGTTTGCTTTAAATGTCCCCATACACCCCCAAGGGCCCGCTCAGGGCCGTTTTGGGGGGCTGGAGGGGTTGCAGCATGAGGGGAAAGCTATGGCCACACTAGGCGGGGAGGGGGGACGGTCCCCCCCTCCCTCACCTAGGGCTATCCCCTCTGCGCTCCCCTCCAACTTCAATAGCTATAAATGTGCAGCGGAGCAGCGGGCAGCGGCAGACAAACATACCGTCCGTGCGTCCAGACGCTTCTCGCTCTAGTGACTGACGCGACTTCCTGTTTATACAGGAAGTCATGTCAGTCACTAGAGAGAGAAGCGTCCGTGCTGGAACGCACGGAAGGTATGCTTGTCTGCCGCTGCCCGCCGCTCCGCTGCACATATATAGCTATTGAAGCTGGAGGGGAGCGCAGAGGGAAAAGCCCGAGGTGAGGGGGGGGGGGGACCGTCCCCTCTCCCTGCCGAACTGCAGCATAGCTTTCCCCTCATGCTGAAACCCCTCCAGCCCCCCAAAACGGCCCTGAGCGGGCCCCAGGGGGGGGGGGGGGGGGGCGGGCCACCCGCAGGGGCCGCATCCCCTATTGTTACGCCCATGACTCCTATGCTATATAGACCTCCTTGGTGTTCCAGGGTAGGACAGCTCACTGTCTTCTTCAGTCAGGTTAGGTAGAGTAGCTGTGGTGATGGCGGTGGGTGTGCCCACTTCCTGAGTAATAACACAAATGAGATGGTCCAATTATTCCTTTGCACAGTGTCAGCAGCAGCTCGGGAGCCCTGAGGGAAGCTTGACAATGCCACTAGCTGAATATATTTACTTGTTTTCAAACTTTGCATTTATATTATGTACACTGAATACATTTAGATTGAAAAAAAATCTTCATCTTGACATGAAATGGGACCTGCATGTTAATAGAGACAGTTCCTCTACATTGGAGCTCTACGTTATAAAACAGGGCAAGAACTGCAAAAATAGTACCAGTGTGCTGTCAACCTGTGTGTAAGCAATACTGAGGCTGTGCCAGACTGATAATGAAAATATCATATGATGAGTGGAACAGTTTAAGGGTACAGAGGGTCACAGGTTGCCCATCAGGATTTAACAATGTTAAAAATGCCAAAGAATCTACAGATCAGGGTAAGTGAAAAGGTGTAAACGAACACCTTTTATTAGCGAGTTTTATGAATAGACAGTATCGTTGCCATGGCAACGTTTTAGATCTAAAAATGGCCACATGGAGTATTTATAGACTGAATAATGTCACAGTATAGTAGAGTTATCACACTGTGTGCACACATTTCTCTTTCACTGTTCAGAAATAATCTGCTGACGCATGTGCCGTGTCAAAAGCTTAACAGCGAGGAAGGGAATAGAAAATAGATAACTGACATGGGATGTATTTTACTGGATACCAAGTTATGCATAATACCAACCCTAGCAATGCTGTTATTCAGAGCTGGGGACAGTTACACTTATCTAGTAAGTTCAAGGTAATAGACATTACGCAATGTATTTTTTTGTGCTTTGATAATGGCGACCTTTTGTGGCCACAAAACAATTTTCATCTAGCAGTATGGACTAATTGATTGGAATAATAGCAACTCAACTGAAGAATTGCTGTGCTAACCTACTGTGGACTTACTACTCTTTCTACTCTTACGACTTATGTTACTTGGTGTCTGGCCTACCACCTTGGTTATGTACCCAGAATATTTACAGCAATGGTTTGCCTCCCTGTACCTATAACCTGAAGTTACACTTATTTAAGCTGAAAAACTGAAAACTCAGCTGAGATGTGCCTGCTGTGGACTGCTACAAAATCTGAAAAGTGCAGCTGCTTTCCCCGACTATCAGAACAATCCTCCTCTAATATATTTATTCAGTGAAGCAGGCTGCCACCCAAAGATCATTATTTCATGAGATGATTTGTGCACTGGACTAATAACTGAACCCGTCCTATTTCCCTACCTCATTTAGCAAATAGTGTATTCTGTTTTAAACAATATAATTTAAAAACAATAATGGTGCACAAGCCAGCCCGGGGCCCCAGGAACTCTCACTGCCCGGGGCCCCAGAACCAGCATGCAACACCATATGTGAGCGCAGCCAAGCCCTGGATCTGCCACACCCAGGAGCTTGTCCCCAACTGCTCTGAAACTTACCAAACACACAGGAGAAACTCACTTCCCAAACAGTTCTCTGCTGCTTATATAGAGCCTGCAGGCTGCTTGTAAGCCAATCAAGAAGTGCACATACACATGACACCTAGTCTGCAGTGATTGATTCAAACAGAAGCTGAGCTACTCAGCTAGTCATAGGAGAGGGTTTCAGTTGCATATAGACAATGGCTATATGGCCAGCAGGGGGCACCAGCGTGCAGGATATACCCTCTCATCTGCCCCCCTCCTAACTAAACTGCATGGGAATCTACATTAAAATTTAAAAACAATAATGGTGCACAAGCCAGCCCGGGGCCCCAGGAACTCTCACTGCCCGGGGCCCCAGAACCAGCATGCAACACCATATGTGAGCGCAGCCAAGCCCTGGATCTGCCACACCCAGGAGCTTGTCCCCAACTGCTCTGAAACTTACCAAACACACAGGAGAAACTCACTTCCCAAACAGTTCTCTGCTGCTTATATAGAGCCTGCAGGCTGCTTGTAAGCCAATCAAGAAGTGCACATACACATGACACCTTGGGCTTGATTCACAAAGCGGTGCTAACTGTTAGCACGCCTGTGAAAACCCCCTTAGCACGTCTAAACAAGCTTTTCGCGCATAAAACTTTATGCGCGCAAAACTTTATGCGCGTAAAACTTTATGCGCGTACTGCGCAGAGCACAGGGCGCTCCGCGCGAAGTGCCCATTAAAGCCTATGGGACCTAGCGCGCGTAAAACTTTGCGCGCGTAAAACCTTGCGCGCGCAAAGTTAGCGCGCGATCTGATTGAGAAATCCGGTGCTAACCTACTTAGCACCCTGGTTAGCGCGTCTAAAGACTTTAGACGTGCTAAGTAGGTTAGCACCGCTTTGTGAATCAAGCCCCTAGTCTGCAGTGATTGATTCAAACAGAAGCTGAGCTACTCAGCTAGTCATAGGAGAGGGTTTCAGTTGCATATAGACAATGGCTATATGGCCAGCAGGGGGCACCAGCGTGCAGGATATACCCTCTCATCTGCCCCCCTCCTAACTAAACTGCATGGGAATCTACATTAAAATTTAAAAACAATAATGGTGCACAAGCCAGCCCGGGGCCCCAGGAACTCTCACTGCCCGGGGCCCCAGAACCAGCATGCAACACCATATGTGAGCGCAGCCAAGCCCTGGATCTGCCACACCCAGGAGCTTGTCCCCAACTGCTCTGAAACTTACCAAACACACAGGAGAAACTCACTTCCCAAACAGTTCTCTGCTGCTTATATAGAGCCTGCAGGCTGCTTGTAAGCCAATCAAGAAGTGCACATACACATGACACCTAGTCTGCAGTGATTGATTCAAACAGAAGCTGAGCTACTCAGCTAGTCATAGGAGAGGGTTTCAGTTGCATATAGACAATGGCTATATGGCCAGCAGGGGGCACCAGCGTGCAGGATATACCCTCTCATCTGCCCCCCTCCTAACTAAACTGCATGGGAATCTACATTAAAATTTAAAAACAATAATGGTGCACAAGCCAGCCCGGGGCCCCAGGAACTCTCACTGCCCGGGGCCCCAGAACCAGCATGCAACACCATATGTGAGCGCAGCCAAGCCCTGGATCTGCCACACCCAGGAGCTTGTCCCCAACTGCTCTGAAACTTACCAAACACACAGGAGAAACTCACTTCCCAAACAGTTCTCTGCTGCTTATATAGAGCCTGCAGGCTGCTTGTAAGCCAATCAAGAAGTGCACATACACATGACACCTAGTCTGCAGTGATTGATTCAAACAGAAGCTGAGCTACTCAGCTAGTCATAGGAGAGGGTTTCAGTTGCATATAGACAATGGCTATATGGCCAGCAGGGGGCACCAGCGTGCAGGATATACCCTCTCATCTGCCCCCCTCCTAACTAAACTGCATGGGAATCTACATTAAAATTTAAAAACAATAATGGTGCACAAGCCAGCCCGGGGCCCCAGGAACTCTCACTGCCCGGGGCCCCAGAACCAGCATGCAACACCATATGTGAGCGCAGCCAAGCCCTGGATCTGCCACACCCAGGAGCTTGTCCCCAACTGCTCTGAAACTTACCAAACACACAGGAGAAACTCACTTCCCAAACAGTTCTCTGCTGCTTATATAGAGCCTGCAGGCTGCTTGTAAGCCAATCAAGAAGTGCACATACACATGACACCTAGTCTGCAGTGATTGATTCAAACAGAAGCTGAGCTACTCAGCTAGTCATAGGAGAGGGTTTCAGTTGCATATAGACAATGGCTATATGGCCAGCAGGGGGCACCAGCGTGCAGGATATACCCTCTCATCTGCCCCCCTCCTAACTAAACTGCATGGGAATCTACATTAAAATTTAAAAACAATAATGGTGCACAAGCCAGCCCGGGGCCCCAGGAACTCTCACTGCCCGGGGCCCCAGAACCAGCATGCAACACCATATGTGAGCGCAGCCAAGCCCTGGATCTGCCACACCCAGGAGCTTGTCCCCAACTGCTCTGAAACTTACCAAACACACAGGAGAAACTCACTTCCCAAACAGTTCTCTGCTGCTTATATAGAGCCTGCAGGCTGCTTGTAAGCCAATCAAGAAGTGCACATACACATGACACCTAGTCTGCAGTGATTGATTCAAACAGAAGCTGACTAGCTGAGTAGCTCAGCTTCTGTTTGAATCAATCACTGCAGACTAGGTGTCATGTGTATGTGCACTTCTTGATTGGCTTACAAGCAGCCTGCAGGCTCTATATAAGCAGCAGAGAACTGTTTGGGAAGTGAGTTTCTCCTGTGTGTTTGGTAAGTTTCAGAGCAGTTGGGGACAAGCTCCTGGGTGTGGCAGATCCAGGGCTTGGCTGCGCTCACATATGGTGTTGCATGCTGGTTCTGGGGCCCCGGGCAGTGAGAGTTCCTGGGGCCCCGGGCTGGCTTGTGCACCATTATTGTTTTTAAATTTTAATGTAGATTCCCATGCAGTTTAGTTAGGAGGGGGGCAGATGAGAGGGTATATCCTGCACGCTGGTGCCCCCTGCTGGCCATATAGCCATTGTCTATATGCAACTGAAACCCTCTCCTATGACTAGCTGAGTAGCTCAGCTTCTGTTTGAATCAATCACTGCAGACTAGGTGTCATGTGTATGTGCACTTCTTGATTGGCTTACAAGCAGCCTGCAGGCTCTATATAAGCAGCAGAGAACTGTTTGGGAAGTGAGTTTCTCCTGTGTGTTTGGTAAGTTCTGTTTTAAACAAAACTCATTTGCAATGCACAGTGATGGTTTTACTGCTAGCCATGGTTATTGTTAATTTTTCTAGGAATTTAATCATAAGTGCTCCTGCTGGAAAAGCTATGATCTATTATGTGCATAATTCAGTGCAACTAATTACAGACAGCAGTATTCATGCTAATCTGTACTTATCAAAATACATTTTTGAAGAGAATTAAGCGCACAACTAATTCTGGCAGCAGAATATGAAATGTGATTATTATTATTACATGCAGGAGGAGAAGGCTGATGTGTATCAGGGCAGAGTTTTCTGTGACCGATTCCCACTAGAATACATTCAAATGTAACAGCCTTTATTTGTTTTTATATTCACATCATTTACAATATTCTTAATTTTTCCAGTCAAATAATTTTTCTTTAGCTATTTTATTGCACTACTATATTTTGTGCAGTATGTCTGATGCTATCGGTAATGTCTGCAGCCCAGCGTGTTTGACTTCTATATTGGACCTCCATTCCAATGCTATACTAGGTTTCAGCACAATCTCAGAGCATCGATTAAATGTTTGCTGATACTTGGGTTCTTTAGGTCCATCACACCGATTTAGGTGACGTTGGATGCTTCACTCTCATCTGCACTCCCATCCTAACCATAGCCTCCTCCTGTTTAGCCCTTCCTGATGCCATAACATTAACCTTCCCAGGTACCCACTAAGTATAACTGCTTCCTGACACCTTAACCTTCTAAACCCTAGCTGACTAACACTAACCATCCCCTATGTTATTCCCCTAACACCCCCCAAAATGCCTTACCCTAGGGAAAGTTCATTTTTGTGTCTCTTCAACCTAAGTGCTAAATTCTTGTGGCCAGCAGTTGGGAGGTTTAGCTGCTCAAAAAATGAGCTGTTCAGCTGCATGTGAAAACAGGCCTAAAGCACACTTGTAAGGGAAACAAATAAGAAATAGATACTTACCTAAGTAGTGGAAAAGGGCACCCTTTTCTTTTTCATGGCTGCTACCCCATCCAGGTATGAACTTCTTCATACTGGGCATGCGCGAGAAGGGTCTGCACATGCCTGATAGAACAAATCCAGCTACGGCATGGAGTAAAAAACAGTGCATGAGTGGCTTTGTTCCACTGGGCATGTGCAGACCATCCTTGTGCATGCCCAGTACAACGCTTGTATTTGGATGGGAGCACGGCCATGAGAGCATATCCAACAAGCTCTTGTCAGGTATGTTCAGAAGGATCCAGTGCTGGAACAGAGGCCACCCATACGATCCAGGATGCATCTGGACTCTCTAGAGGCTTTCCTCTACTGTTATCTATTTTTTATTTTTTTTCTTCATAGGTTCTCTTCATAGGTTCACTATAATGCCTGCTAATTGCCTATGAACTAACCACTGCACTCATTCTCATTATTTGTCTGGCATTGGAGGTCAGCATGTTGACATTTTTAGCAGTTCATCTCAGGCTGTTTTTCACAAGTGTACTATTAGTGATGAATAAATACTGGAGGGAACTGACACCAGCCTCTGCTTGTCTTCTCACCAAACCTTAGTGTCTGTCACTGACATTATTTCATCACTTTCCATGCTGAATGGTTAATCTTCTCACTGCATTTTCTGTCTATCGCTGTGCTCAAAACACCTAACATACTTCATGCTTCCACTGTCAGCAACTCTATTTACATTGCACATTCTCATTTATCATCGCCTTTTCTCTGTAGTCATCCACTATTCATTTTTCTCAACCCACACGCCTCCTCCCAAGCCTTTTCTTATTTCATTATCTTAAGATCCAACATTAACATCCTCAGCACTTGTAACCTGAATAACCTCATTAACATGCTCCTTTTTTCCATTCGTCTTCCTCCTATATCCAGTGCCCTTTGTTGTTACAACTCATTCTGTAATAAACTGTACCACATCCATGATCTGTTCCTTTCCAACACCTTCATCTTCTTAGAACTCACTGAAACATGTATAACTTCTTATGATATTGTGTGACCCACTGCTGTCTCATATCATATCATGCACTAAGATTGAACCCATTAAAGAACCAAAAAGGTCCCATAATGGTAGAATTGCAATGAAGGAAGAACGTTAGCAGAGAGGACTACAGTGGTAACAATGATTACCATTTTTATAGTGCTGACACCCTCCACCTGCTTTCCTTTATTGTATATGAGTGGCTGGATAGTGTAATAGTTTAAGGCTATGCCTCTGGGTTCTAATCTCCTCTCTTCCTCTCTCTTCCTATTTCAGTAAGCCAGCACCTATTCGGTGAGGAGTTCTTGGGAGAGTCTCCTGCTAGCTGCCTCACAAACATGCAAACACAGGGAGAACATCCAAACTTCAAGCAGATAGTGTGCTAGCCCAGATTTGAACCAGGGACCCTAGCACTGCAAGATGAGAGAGCTATCCACTAAACCACTGTATTGCCCACACAACACTGTGTTGCAAGTCCTACATCATGAGCTTGGGGATGTGCCCTCTGAGTCCTATGGGAGAAAAGAGCTTTACAAGTGTTATTGTATTATTGTACTATTATGTCATTACTTCAAGCAAGGAATGCCAATACACTAAAAACCATTGCAATTCCCCCCCCCCCCCCCCCCGGCCTGGATTAAAAATCTGTTTTCTATGTTCCAACAAGTGTTCCTCTAGAAAATTTGGTGATAATAGCATGTTTGGGGACTTAGCCCACCCTGGCAACCGCTACCTCGACCTACTCCCATACAGTTGCCGCATCAGAACTATCTCCACTGGAACCTCCAGACACAGGAACGCCTTCTTCCCCCAAACTGTCATGGCCATTAACACAGACCCCACCCTCTGCCTATTCCAGCAACCCCCCTTGTTTAATGTGTATGGTATGCATACTGTAATTAGCTATTCGCACGGTATATTGTACTGCAAACTGTAATATTTTGGATAATATGTGCCTCCCCCCATCCCCCGTGCATGTGTACCCATGTGTGTTTTTTGCCCTCGACAGGTCTGCTGTGCTGTCTGTGCCAACAACAATTCCTTGTACGATATCCTGTACAATGTACATGGTGAATAAAGCTATTCCCGAATTCTTAAGTCTAGTATCTAACTTACAAAAGTCAGTCTCATTGACTTCAATACAAAAAGAAAGTCAGATTTGTGAAAGTCGGAGTGTTTTTAGGCCGACTTTGCTCAATTCTACTTGAAGGACCAATATTTACTCTGAATTTTACAGCTGGTATCTCCTCTTATGTCTATACGTATGGTGTCCTGTGTGGCCCAGCAAGGGGATGGGAGCACCTAGCTAAATATGGCCCTGGGTAAGACCGCTTCGCTTCCTGACTGTATAAATGGATAAAAACATCTATTCTTGGCATTGCCTTGCACTTAATGTTTATTCGTGATATGTTTTACATTTAGTTTGCAGGCCTAGAGGATGAACTGCAGGAAGACCAAGCCAGACATTGCAAGTGACATTATCAAGAAGTCTTCAACTGAGCAAAATTCAAGAACATTTTGCAAGCATCATTTGCTTTAAGCTTAGCATGCAAACCTTGGCTGGTCTTCCTTAAATGAAAAGTACCAGGATGTCAAGGAGAGCAAATAGAGCATTTTGCTGTTAATAATGCAGCCCTGCCAACTCTGTGCTAAGATGAGGATATAAGGTTTAATCAGTATTGCAAAAAATAAATATTTGCCATACCTAAGGCAGTTTTTGTTCTGCTTCCTGATACTGATTCTCAGGCAAACGTTAGATAAAGAAGTTATTGTAATACTTTCAAGGTAACTTATAGCAGAATTGCACAATCTTCAGTATGTGGAGGATGGCTGTGAAAATGAAGGGAATGCTTAGTGTTGGTTTCACCTGAATGAACAGAAAACTCCTTTGCTTTTTTTCTTCCGTGGGTATAGATTCTTTATCTGAAGTAAAAAGGGGAATTGGGGATAAGGCCTTTTCCTGCTACCAGCATTCTACCCACTGGTTTGGGAAGAGGTGAGGGACAGGCACGTCACCAGCTCCATAGATACATAGCACATGCCACAGATATATTTTGGGATGTCCCCGGCAGAGTCAAGCAGCGGGCAGCAGGCATGGAATAATTTAGGGCCGTTGCAGTGCATGGATGATAAAGTCTGAAGCAGCGCCACGACGTCACCGCCCACTTCTCAGCCCCGCCCCCCGCAATTCATGCCAGTGTCCTGCAACTCAGCCTGTGTGTGTGCATGCATTGGGCTACACAGAGTGCAGGGCATTGGGCGAGTGAGTACGTTCCTGCTACTCCCACCTCCTGTCATACTCCCTTCTAATCCCCACAGGCAACAGCAATGCAACTCTGTCCGGCCACAAACCTGGAGTCTTCCCATTGGAGACCCTGCTAGTGCAGCAAAAATACAGCTGCTACTCGGTGCCCAGCATGTTTTTGGGGTGTGCAAGCTGCTCAGCCCGCACAGTGCACCAGACCAATGAGGAGACCACCACATTGAGTAGACAATGGTGGAGGTGTCATTGTTGGGCAGTTACTGCTGGACAATCTGTATTTGACAGGTGTTTTGGGGGGGACAGGGGACATGGGGGACAAATGACCTGCCAATGTATATTTCCCGGAGAAAAATGTCCTCAGCACAGTCAACCTGCTCCTTCAGAAGCCACTTATTTCCCCTTACAACATTAAAAAACAGCCACCTCCATCCAACTTCACATGCACTACCTCATAAGTAACAGTAACCTCTCAAGACATCCTTAGCAACGCCCCTTATGAGGGGTGATCCTACTGGATATGATTCAACTTCAACTTATCCTCCATCTTCTTAAAGCCGACTGCCGCTTCTGTGGGCATTTGTAATTCCTGTCAGGGGTCATGGGCATGCATGCCGTGATATATAGACCCTGGATTATCCAGAGGTTTCCCTCTACTGAGGTATGGAACTTCTTTTAAAATTCTAGCTACAGGTACCCTTTAGGGCCCATTCACACTGGGGTGACTTGCGGGTGTTTACCGTGGATTGCCAAATCTCCGCCGATCGCTATTGCTTTTAAAAGCTCTATTGTAATGTAAAGTATATGGCTGTGATCTCACTGCTGCAATCGCCAGCATAAACGCAAATACGGTGCATGCAGCGCTTTTTCGCAATTTTTTTAGCAATCACGATTGCATTGTTAAAATAGCTCTAATTGCAATTGAGCAAAAATCACTAAAATGTACAGGAAAAATGTGTTTATCACAAAAAAATGGCTGCCACACAACGCTATCGATAATTGCTAGCATTTTGCAATCCCCAGTGTGAGTGGGCCCTTAAAGGAAATAAATATCTCAGCCTCCATATTCCTCTCTCTTCAGGTGTGCTTTAAAGCAGATAGAAAGCCGTGCGAAAAAAAATAAAGTGCTCCTAGTATTAGTGATAATGTGTGCCCTAATCTATAGTATTAAAAACAAGTTGGTTTTATGGTTAGTTGCCCTGTAAGCCTCATACTCACACTAGATGGTGTAAGTATGGTCTCCTCCTGCCTATCAGCCATCTCCTCCTGGATGTCTGCCAGGTTCCTGAAACTACATCTAGACAAAACGGAATTTATGATCTTCCCACCCCGGCCATCCCTGGATCTCCTAGATGTGCAGGTGACTGTTAACCACACTACCATTCGCCCTACCTCTCAAGCCCGCTGTCTGGGTGTCACCCTGGACTCCGCACATCCAAAACCTCACAAAGTCCTGCAACTTCCACCTTCGTAACATATGTAAGATTCACCCTTTCCTGACCTCACCACCAAACTGCTCATCCATGCCCTTACAATTTCCCGTCTTGACTACTGCAATGCCCTTCTGTCTGGTCTCCCTATGACCCGAATAGCCCCACTGCAGTCCATCATGAATGCGGCAGCCAGAATTATCCACTCCTCCCATCGCTCCACCAGGGCAGCTCCCCTCCGTGAATCCCTCCACTGGCTTCCTGTCAAGTCCAGAATCAGATTCAAGATACTGTGTCTGACCTACAAATCTGTCCACAAAAACTGTCCAACCTACATTTCTGATCTTACTCAGAGGTACACACCTAGCTGCTCACTCCGCTCCTCCAATGAACTTCGCCTGACCGCCCCCCGCATCACCCAGTCCCATGCACGCCTCCAGGACTTCTCAAGATCTGTTCCAACACTATAGAACTCCCTACCTCCACCCATTAGGGCAGCCCCCTCCTTCAACATCTTCAAGAAGGCCCTCAAAACTCACATTTTCACTCTGGCCTTCCACCACTCTCCCTCCAGATTGTAAGCCTTTGGGCAGGGTCCTCCTTCTTTTGTGTCCTACCTGATCATGCACCTCCATTACAAGGCCAGATTTATATTTTTTGTGCCCCTAGGCTAAGTGTGTTGTGGCTGCCCTTTTATGTCCAGCTGTGCCTCCAACCTTCCCATTCCATGTGCAGCCAGCCACCTCTTCCATGTATAACATTCATGTATGCAGCCCATTTCTTTTTCATCCATGTATGCAGTCCATTCATGAACAGCTACCTTGGGCATCAGTTTCCTTTTTCCATGTTGGTGTGATGAAACGCGGAAAAGCCGCTGTCTCTCAAGGCGAAGCGGCTGTTTCCGCGTCCAGCATGGCGTCACAACGCAGAAAAAAACGATGCATGCCGCTTAGGCAGAGCGGCGGAATCCGCATTGGGAACGGCGGAATCCGCATTGGAGGCGGCTCTCGCACTCAGTTCACTGGATACATTGCAAGACAGTACTGGTGTGGCTGGGACTGATAGTCCACCAAGATTCAGACTTACACGCGCGCGAGCACAGAGGCAGAGTTTAAATAGCAGTTAGAAGGGAGTCGGCTGACCAGCTGGGTCAGCTGACAAATTCCACTGCTCCCATTGGACCAGTAATTAGGGAGGTCCTGGAAAGGTCCTAGAGTATATATACTGCTGGTTGTTCACTTGCTCTTTGTCTGGCGTGCGATCACATATGTGGGAGCACCCAGATCCGTAGTTAGATCCGCAAGTGTGCCGGGACCAGCTGGAGCTGTAATCCTACACTTAGCTAGATTCTGTTGATAGCTAAAGTACTAGTTTGATTGTGATTATCTGTTATGACTTTTGCCTGCCTTGACTACCCTTCTGAACTCTGATCTTGTACCTCGATAATTCTGATACTCTGTTGCCGATCTCCGGCTCGTTCCTAGACTCCGCCTCAGCCTCCTGATTCTGTACCTCGATATATCTGATACCCCGTTGCCGAACCCTGCCTGTACCTAGACTCCGCCTTTTGACTCCTGATCTTGTACTTTATCTGTCCGTGTGTATACGACCTGGCTTGTCCGACCTCGAGAACCGACCTTACCGTTGGAGGCGGTTCCTCGCTCTGTTAGCGACCCTTCTCCTGAGGGTCACTTTCAGACATCCTTCCTACTGTCAGTCTGACGCCTCCCGTCTTGGAGAGCTCAGGTCTGCGGAAGGAATCTGTGTAGTACTCCTTGCTGCACTGAGGCCTAGTGCTCAAAGTGATACTGTTACACCTAACACTACACTCTACTCAGGTGAACAGAGGTTAGTTGTATATCGGATTATCGGTGAGACTGCAGATCACTTATAATCTGGTATATATCTGTATTTCCGGTGATACTGCAGATCACCGGTAATCAGATACTCTCTGCGCCCACCGATCGTTACAGTTGGATCTCTCAGCGGCTTTTGATACACTTGACCATGAAATCCTGCTTAACAGACTGCAGGAGTACTGTGGCATCTGTGGATCAGTCCTCCAGTGGTTCAGATCATTCCTGACTGACAGAACACAGAGAGTATCCCTAGGACCTATCATGTCGAAACCTGCACCTCTACAATTCGGAGTGGCACAAGGATCAATCCTATCCCCTCTGCTTTTTGCAATCTACATGTTGCCACTCGGTACACTTATCCAACGACATGGCCTGACGTACCACTGCTACGCCGATGACACACAGAAATACCTGTCCTTCAAACCTGGTGGAACAGACCCTACTCCAAAAATAAATTCTTGCTTAGCTGAGTTACAGGCATGGATGAATGATAACTGGTTGAAACTGAATGCTGACAAAACTGTGGTCCTTTTTGTCCAAAGCCAGCGCTCGCCATCAAAACAGCTCTATCCTAAAGCAACACCAATCAGGATTGGGAATTCAGACTCCAACCTTGTGCGCAGCTTTGGCGTACTAATCGATGGGGAATTGAGTTTCAAAAACCAAATTTCATCTGTAGTTAAATCTTGCTACTTTCATCTGAAGAACATTGCAAAGATTAAACATCTGATTCCCCCAGAGGATCTTCCAACCCTAGTTCACGCCTTCATCACATCATGGCTGGACTACTGCAATGCCCCTTATGCTGGCCTCCCCAAAAAGGACCTGCGTCCCCTGCAATTACTGCAGAATGCTGCTGCCAGACCGATCCTTTGCTCACTGCACTGGCTACCAGTAGAATAGAGAATACTCTTCAAGATTGGACTGCTGACATTCAAATCACTGCACAATCTGGGCCCTGAATACATGAAGGACTTGCTGAAGCTGCACCACACCTCTCACAACCTCAGATCAGCAAGTTCTATAAACTTGGTCACTACCAGAGTGCACCTCAAAAAATCTGGAGACAGAGCCTTCTGTCATGCTGCCCCTACTCTTTGGAACTCCCTCCCTGCCACACCCAGTAAAGACAGTACCATCCCTGGAGCTATTCAAATCCAGACTGAAAAGCCACCTGTTTAGCCTGGCATTTCCGGACTTATAAAATTCTTTCTCTGTACCACGATGGTCTGGGCCATGCTTTTGCGCTTTGAGTCCTATTTGTTGTTGTTGTTGTTGATGAGTTGCTCCCCATGTTCAGCCTCCTCTTTCATATATAGCAACCCCTCTTTCATGTTCAGGTGCCCCCTTGGGCTGAAGCTGCCTAAGGCTCTGGCCTCTGTGGCCTCTCTAGAAACCAGCCCTATCTATGTCAGACCAAGAAAAATCCAGAGGAGCCATATTTCATATGTTCTGAGAAAAGAGTGGAAAACCCCAGAGAAAGGTTATATTTTTCCTAGGCAAAAAAAAATTCTAAATGGCCTACTCAGAGTGGTCCTCCCACCCTCCACCTGTGCTATATATAAACTGATGAAAGACAAAATGAAATGATGATGAGATGATGGCAAGCTTAAGATGCTTCATTACTCCAACCTACCTAATACCCGCTTCTTATGTGGATGATACAGCTATTTGACTTGTCACAGATTAGTCACTAGTCACCACTGAGTTATCTTCACGGTGGAATTTATTGACCTTTCTAATGAACATGATAGAAATATTTCCTTGTATGAAACCTGACCTGCTGTACTTTATTATTACCTGAGTGTAGGTCAGAGAGTTATACATATCCCCAGGAATGTTTCCTAATTTTCCTGATGTAATTTAGTATAACCTTGCGAGGTCGAGAACAATGAGACAGCTCTGTAGAAAATAGCATGTCATCAAATATTAATGAATTTCTATCTGTGATGTTATCAGTACTGCACAAGTTGTGGAGCCCATTGGAAAACATATTAAGCTTATGAAGCACAGAGAGCAATAGTCTATACCTCCTGTGCACAGTGGTACGCTGGGTAAAATGCTGGGCATAACAAGAGTGGTTACATAATGGGGCGCTCAAGGTGACACTAAGCTGTTTATAGAACTGGTTCATCTGGTGAACAAAGACTGCTGCTGTCATCCCGGATGCAGTCTGCTAGTTTTGGCAAGGGCATCAGTGTTGATCATTATTCTTCTAAAATGTCTTTGTTTTTTTACTTATACCAGTATCATATGTTGTTAATTTAAGTGGGGTGATATGCCTGCTCAAAAAAAGCAATATTTCCTGTGACGTCACTGGGGGGTGCAGTAGGTGCAGACCATACCAGGTGTCACCAGCCTAGGGGGGATACCAAGCTCCAGGCTAAGGACCCTCACATCAAACATGGTCAAGTTCCCCTACCCCCCAGCATTGGGCCAGCATAACATTAATACCTTCGATCACCTCCATAGCACGCATGGACAGATCCCCAGCCCAACACACATCTGCTATATTAAAGTGTGGCTAGTATAACAATTCCTAACCCTAACTCCTTACTCTTGTTACAGCAAATGGGTCCATTGTAACCCTTTCCCAAATCATGCTCAACAAATGTCAGGAACAAGTAACATTACTACAATTAGGGATGCTCATTCGGATTCCGTGGAAATGCAATTTCCGAAATTCCGATTGGAAATTGCATTTCCGCATCGAAATGCGGAAATCAGAAATGCAGGTGCCGTAGGCGGATTTCCGCCGGAAATCGCGGAAATTTCCGCCGGAAATCGCGGAAATTCCACCCGACTTTAACATTGATTTTCTCAAAAACTATAAGGTCTTTTTGAAAACTTTTTTTTTGCATCTTGTTCAGAAGATTCTGTTTAATAAACCCTGAAAATTTGGTGTTTATAGGACTTAAGGGGGCTTTGCTATTAACCGCTAAAGTCGGCGGATTTTTACTGTAATGTAAAATGCAGAAAATCTGCATCTGCCTGTTTTCTGCATTTTACATTACAGTAAAAATCCGCCAACTTTAGCAGTTAATAGCAAAGCCCCCGTAAGTCCTATAAACACCAAATTTTCAGGGTTTATTAAACAGAATCTTCTGAACAAGATGCAAAAAAAAGTTTTCAAAAAGACCTTATAGTTTTTGAGAAAATCGATGTTAAAGTCAGGCGGAATTTCCGCGATTTCCGGCGGAAATTCCGCCTTGGAATGCGGAAATTGGTAGCAGAAAGCGGAATCGGTAATCGGTACATGACGGCATGCGGATTTACCGCGGAATCGGAAATTGGCATTCCGACCATCCCTAACTACAATACAAGTATTATTGGTTTTGCGTACCCTGGTGAGGTTGGGGGATCATGGGGAAAGAGAGCGGTGACACCATGAGTTTCCACACCAGGTGACACCAACCCTGGTAGTAGTGATGTCTATCATTATTTCACCACTGGATGAGCCCTTGTAGGCCCTGTATTCCCATCAGATTTTCAGTTCACTTCAGTTTCCATGTTATTCAGGCATTGATGCACACTAGTGGCTCTTCTGTATCAACGCAAATGACCATTATGGGCTTCAATTGGGACTATTCAGTAGTGTTGGTGTTTCGCAGCAACCCCATTACCCATAGTGCCCTGCATGACCTTTAAATTAAAGTCAGCTGGGCTGAGACAACCAATCAGAAGTGAGCTCACTTGCACATGCCCACTAACGTTTGCGCTAAATGTTTGCGTGCAAATATGTGTTAGCAGGTAAACATGCATTCAAGGACTGGGGTTGGCACTGGAATTCACTTGTTCATGAACTGGCAGGTGTAAGTTTACCCTGCAAACTGCACTGTTCCATGTACACCCAACAGTACTATTAGAATTTAGCCGTATATTGTTAGCACCCAAGCAAAAGCAGGTTCTTGTATGCTTTAAAGAGGAACTTCAGTGAAAATAATGTAATAAAAAAAGTGCTTCATTTTTACAATTATATATAAATGATTTAGTCAGTGTTTGCCCATTGTAAAATATTTTAAATTTCTGATTTCCATTCTGAAATGTATCACATGGTGACATTTTTACTGCTGGCAGGTGATGTGGCTGCTGCTTGCTGTTTTGGCAGTTGGAAACAGCTGAAAACAGCTATTTCCCACAATGCAACAAGGTTCACAGACAGGAAACTGCCAGGCGTACCACAGTCCTCAGAGTTTCTTGTGGGAAGGGTTTCACCACAATATCAGTCATACAGTGCCCCCTGATGGTCTGTTTGTGAAAAGGAATAGATTTCTCATGTAAAAGGGGGTATCAGCTACTGATTGGGATAAAGTTTAATTCTTGGTCGGAGTTTCTCTTTAAGAGGTGAATGTTATTGAATGAAGATGCTTTTTAAATGCTGAAAAACATCCGGGAGAAGCTTACGCCAGGGGATAATACTTTTAAAGGGACACTTCCCTAAAATGGTGAGGTGCAAGAAGATACCGACTACTGTAAGTATATGGACTATCCAGAGGCTTCCCTCTACCAAGATAAGTACCGAATTATTCATTTTAAAAATGCTTCAGGCATCCTTTCAATGCTTTTATTGCTTACTTTTTAAACATATTGGCCCTTAGTCAATTCACTTTTGCTCCTACGTTTTCTCCGAGGACATATTGTTTTATCTTCTGTTTAAAATAACTTTTCAGCCCTCTTCAATTCAAGACGTACCAAAAAGTAAATGGTAAAGTACTCCCAAAATTATTCTGAGCATGTTTTTGCTTGTTGGTGGCTTAAAAGACATTTTATTAGTAAGGCCCCGTTCACACTTGCGGTTTTGCAAAAACCGCACCGGATGTCCGGACCGCACCGGAGCCGGATCGGACCTGAACCGTACGGTTCCTGTCCGGATCCGGTCCGGATCCGGTCCGGTTGCATACGGTTTCCGTGCGGTATGAACACGGTTCCGGTCCGGATCCGGATTCTTAAAGAGATAACAACCTGTATAAATACCTGGGGTTCTGGGAGGTCAGCAGAAGCTCTGGGGTCATTGTTGGAGACAGCTGGACAGCTGGATACAGAGACAGCAGTTGGGACCATGGATCCAGTCATTTTTTACGCTTATTACCTGGGAATTCTCTCCTTCCTGTTGTTTACCTACTACTATGTGGGGAGAAGGCGTGCTCCTCGCAGGAGATGGTGGGTGCACCCTCTACTAGCCAGGAGGCAGAGGAAGGGAGAGTTCCAGGCCCTCTACCGGGACCTCAGACGACACCCACAGAAGTTCTACAGCTACACTCGGATGTCTATTCCCCTGTAAGTATATATACACCAACCCCCACCATTCCTAAACACCCCACCCTCACCCCCACAACACCTCATCCCTGTATACCTAGCTAAACACACCACCCTGACCCCCACACCCCTGTATACCTAGCTATACACTACACCCCCACCCTCCACAACACTCCCAAACCTCTGTAAACACACCTCCCCCATCCTCCACCCAACACCTTGTCCCACAACATACTTTACAGCTTCTTCCTTTACATCTCCTGACAGGTTTGATACCCTTTTGGAGATGGTGAAGGATGACCTTAGGAAGAAGGATACCACGTTCAGGAGAGCAGTCACACCACAAGAACAACTACTCATCACACTGAGGTATGTAAAAACAAATTTTTTTATTGCAAAAACAACCACTTTCCAACATGGAAACATTCTTCCAACATGGAAGACAAAAAAATAACATATCTATGGTATAGCCCGGTCAGTTTTAAGGAACACCAACCACCAACTTTGTGCTGGAAGAGTTGTAGGGCATAGCTGCCCAAGTGTCTTTCGGGGACACCAGGCCCTAATAAATTGAAGTGCTTCAAAAACCTAACCACTGGCACAGGACCCTCTGAGCCATGGATGAAGGACACAGGTCAGTGAAAAGGCTAGGCCTCTCACCGACCAGTGTAGGTGTCCTTCATCCATGGTTTCAAGGGTCTTGTGCAAGTGGTTAGGAACAAGAAAAAAGTGAGGAGCAAGAGGAACCGATGGCAGAGGTGCATGACTACAGGTGCAGTGCAACAGGCACAAGGTTGTGACCCAGGTAGTGTCTTTCGGGGACACCAGGCCCTAAAATTGAAGTGCTTTAAAAACCTAACCACTGGCACAGGACCCTCTGAGCCATGGGTGAAGGACACAGGTCAGTGAAAAGGCTAGGCCTCTCACCGACCAGTCAAGGTGTCCTTCATCCATGGTTCAAAGGGTCTTGTGCAAGTGGTTAGGAACAAGAACAAAGTGAGGAGCAAGAGGAACCGATGGCAGAGGTGCATGACTACAGGTGCAGTGCAACAGGCACAAGGTTGTGACCCAGGTAGTGTCTTTCGGGGACACCAGGCCCTAAAATTGAAGTGCTTTAAAAACCTAACCACTGGCACAGGACCCTCTGAGCCATGGGTGAAGGACACAGGTCAGTGAAAAGGCTAGGCCTCTCACCGACCAGTCAAGGTGTCCTTCATCCATGGTTCAAAGGGTCTTGTGCAAGTGGTTAGGAACAAGAACAAAGTGAGGAGCAAGAGGAACCGATGGCAGAGGTGCATGACTACAGGTGCAGTGCAACAGGCACAAGGTTGTGACCCAGGTAGTGTCTTTCGGGGACACCAGGCCCTAAAATTGAAGTGCTTTAAAAACCTAACCACTGGCACAGGACCCTCTGAGCCATGGGTAAAGGACACATGTCAGTGAAAAGGCTAGGCCTCTCACCGACCAGTCAAGGTGTCCTTCATCCATGGTTCAAAGGGTCTTGTGCAAGTGGTTAGGAACAAGAACAAAGTGAGGAGCAAGAGGAACCGATGGCAGAGGTGCATGACTACAGGTGCAGTGCAACAGGCACAAGGTTGTGACCCAGGTAGTGTCTTTCGGGGACACCAGGCCCTAAAATTGAAGTGCTTTAAAAACCTAACCACTGGCACAGGACCCTCTGAGCCATGGGTGAAGGACACAGGTCAGTGAAAAGGCTAGGCCTCTCACCGACCAGTCAAGGTGTCCTTCATCCATGGTTCAAAGGGTCTTGTGCAAGTGGTTAGGAACAAGAACAAAGTGAGGAGCAAGAGGAACCGATGGCAGAGGAGCAGGACTACAGGTGCAGTGCAACAGGCACAAGGTTGTGACCAAGGTAGTGTCTTTCGGGGACACCAGGCCCTAAAATTGAAGTGCTTCAAAAACCTAACCACTGGCACATGACCCTCTGAGCCATGGATGAAGGACACAGGTCAGTGAAAAGGCTAGGCCTCTCACCGACCAGTGAAGGTGTCCTTCACCCATGGCTCCAAGGGTCTTGTGCAAGTGATTAGGATCAACAAAGTAAGGAACAAGAGGAATCAAAGGCACAGGAGCATGACTACAGGTGCAGTGCAACAGGCACAAGGTTGTGACCCAGGTAGTGTCTTTCGGGGACACCAGGCCCTAAATTATTAGTGCTTCTAAAACCTAACCACTGGCACAGGACCCTCTGAGCCATGGATGAAGGACACAGGTCAGTGAAAAGGCTAGGCCTCTCACCGACCAGTGAAGGTGTCCTTCACCCATGGCTCCAAGGGTCTTGTGCAAGTGATTAGGATCAACAAAGTAAGGAACAAGAGGAATCAAAGGCACAGGTGCAGGACTACAGGTGCAGTGCAACAGGCACAAGGTTGTGACCCAGGTAGTGTCTTTCGGGGACACCAGGCCCTAAAGTTCAAGTCCAGCAAAACCAAAAGTTAAAAAGCCCTGTGATGGTATCCTTCCTCCGAGGATCGGAGGTATTCAGAGGAGCATGTCCAGGAACAATTTGACTTTTTTTTTCAAATTGTATCGGCACCACTACTAGAAAAGGTGGGAGTTGCTGCCTGGAAATCTGGACTCTCTTGGGTGCTGGTCGTGGATGAGCTGGACCCTGACAGCGGTGGCCCATATTGACTGCCTCTGTAGCCGGTGTACATCTGTGATGATTGCCAGGTGGGCACCGCTGTTGGTTGTGGGGGTCTAAAAATTGGTGGTTGCAATAATGGCGTGTCCATGTGCTGTTTAATCACCTCCAGCAAATTGGAATGGCACGCCATCAGGTTTTGGGAAGGCACCTTTTCCAGATATGGTATTAGAGATATCACAGTGTGAAAACACGGGTGTGCCTGCAATTTCAGTAGTTCCTTGCTTTGTTGATGCATTTGCTGCATCATGTTCTGCAGCTGGCCCACCAACTGATGATGCTGCGCACGCAGTTGGTCGATTTCTCCTCTGTGCATCTCATGAATCATTTTAAGCTCGTCCCTGTAGTGCCCATGTACAGCGTCGAGCTCACATTGCAGTGAAGTGATGTGGGACTTGTACTGCTCCATGATATGGCCCCTGTCCTCATCTTGCAACTGCCGGGTTATGAGAGTTTGGTGGCTCTGAAGAATCCCGAGAAGTCCGGAGACAGCCCCGGACATCTCGGACTCTGTCTCTCTCCTTGTTGGGGGGAGGGTACCTCGACGCCTCACTGGTGTGGTGGTCCTCACTGGTGGTGTGGCAGCATCTTCCCGTCCTCTGGCCTGTGTCGGGGTTGCCCTGCGCGCTGGTTGTGCTGCAGTCTCTCGGTGCTCCTCACTTTGTTCTTGTTCCCCTGGAGCTTCCATAGCGGTCGATTGTGGAGGTTCAGCTTCTTCCACACTCGGTCCTGCAACCTCAACATCCAAGCTCTCTTCTGCCAAGTCATGATCAAAGGAGAGAGTTGGGATTAAGGACTCCCTCCTCCTACTCCTCTCCTCGGGGCAATAGGTTACATCGGCGACGTCATCATCCACCAAGCTCTCCTCACTGCTGAACCGTGCCTCCTGGGTCGGTTCCTCTTGCTCCAAATTGTCTTCAGTCCTGTAGATAAAAACAATATTTATTGGTGTGCCAAACAGCATGTGGCGTCAATTCACAGAGCTAGCAAACACTAGCAATCACTTTATCAACCGTTTCTACCCAACATTTGATAAAGCTTGTGAGAAAAGTTCGCTAGCCATGGGAATTGAGGCCATAGCAATACATGGCCGAAGTCATGGTAAATGAGCTCTCAGTTCCTGCCCACAGTAGTGGTACTTACAGTCTAGGTTCCAGGCTTGCATTGATGAAAGACAATTGCTTGGCAAATTGGTAGTCTTTTTGTCGCCTTCCCCCGCCACTGCCACTTCGTTCGACAAGTTTTTTCTTCCGTAGCCATTTCACATATGCATCCCGTATATTGCGCCACCTTGTCTTGAACCTTTCTCCTGTAACGACATGAAAAATTGATTTCGATTATTTCTCTTGTAGGTACATCGCAACTGGACAAACATATACATCGCTACATGTCACATTTCGTATTGGGAAGAGCACGGTGGCAGGCATCGTCGTGAGGACTTCGAGGATCCTTTGGACGCGACTGAGGGCCAGATACATGCCTGTGCCGGACACCACGAAATGGGAGGAGATCGCCCAGGGCTTCTGGACCGAGTGCAAGTTTCCTAATTGTGTTGGCGCACTGGATGGGAAACACATCCGGATTCAGAAACCCGTGGGGAGTGGCAGCCATTATTTCAACTATAAAAAATACTTCAGCATTGTTCTAATGGCAGTGGCAGATGCGGACTACAAGTTTGTGTACGTGGATGTGGGGTCGTACGGTAGTTCCAATGACTCTGGAATTTTCCAGCGTACGACACTTTGCCGGCTGATGGAGGAAGGCAGACTGCGTCTCCCCCGTGACAGACCCTGGCCTGGGACAAGGGCACCGGCCTACCCCTATGTGTTTGTGGGGGACGAGGCCTTCGCCCTGTCCGACCATGTAATGCGTCCGTACCCAGACAGGGGACTTGATGCCAGCCAGCTACACTTCAATGCTCGGTTGAGCCGTGCAAGGAGAATGGTGGAGTGCACATTTGGGATCCTGGTGTCAAAGTGGAGGGTGTTCCACACGCCCATGCTGCTGAAACCGGGCAACGCAGTTGTCGTGGTGAAGGCAGCATGCATCCTCCACAACTTTGTGCGGCAGGAGGAAAGAGAGACTCCGGAACCCCCGAATGTGCTTCCACTAATGCCCCTGCGGAGGTATGCAACCAGGCCAAGGGTAGTGTCACTGCGGAACAGGGACCAACTGAGACTTTATTTTACCACACCACCAGGACGAGGGTGAATGTTTGGTTTTTAATATGTTT
This sequence comes from Hyperolius riggenbachi, assembly GCF_040937935.1. NCBI lineage: Eukaryota > Metazoa > Chordata > Amphibia > Anura > Hyperoliidae > Hyperolius > Hyperolius riggenbachi. The sequence continues at coordinate 536,239,584 of NC_090646.1, read as the reverse complement.
TGTTGAAATGTGTTTATTTTGGAGTTTCAAGTTTTTGAGTGATTTTAAATGTATTAATTTTTTACAATAAATTGATGTATAATAATTGGTCATTGTGTATGTTTTATGTGCACAGGTGGGGTACATCGCAGGTGGGTGGGATACATCACAGGTGGGTGGGATACATCACAGGTGGGATACATCACAGGTGGGGTACAGGTGGGTGTGATACATCACAGGTGGGGTAGAGGTGGGTGGGATACATCACAGGTGGGGTACAGGTGGGTGGGATACATCACAGGTGGGGTACAGGTGGGTGGGATACATCACAGGTGGGGTACAGGTGGGTGGGATACATCACAGGTGGGGTACAGGTGGGTGGGATACATCACAGGTGGGGTACTGGTGGGTGGGATACATCACAGGTGGGGTACAGGTGGGTGGGATACATCACAGGTGGGTGGGATACATCACAGGTGGGATACATCACAGGTGGGGTACAGGTGGGTGTGATACATCACAGGTGGGGTAGAGGTGGGTGGGATACATCACAGGTGGGGTACAGGTGGGTGGGATACATCACAGGTGGGTGGGATACAGCACAGGTGGGGTACAGGTGGGTGGGATACATCACAGGTGGGGTACAGGTGGGTGGGATACATCACAGGTGGGGTACAGGTGGGTGGGATACATCACAGGTGGGGTACAGGTGGGTGGGATACATCACAGGTGGGTGGGATACAGCACAGGTGGGGTACAGGTGGGTGGGATACATCACAGGTGGGATACATCACAGGTGGGGTACAGGTGGGTGGGATACATCACAGGTGGGGTACAGGTGGGTGGGATACATCACAGGTGGGGTACAGGTGGGTGGGATACATCACAGGTGGGGTACAGGTGGGTGGGATACATCACAGGTGGGTGGGATACAGCACAGGTGGGGTACATCACAGGTGGGGTACAGGTGGGTGGGATACATCACAGGTGGGGTACAGGTGGGTGGGGAACAGGTGGGTGGGCCACGGGTGGGTGGGCAACACGTGGGTGACACAAATCCATAGCAAAAGTGGAATACATCACAAGCTTAAACCACAAGCCCCCCCCAAAAACTTCTAGTCAACATACCCTCTGTGCCTTGCTGTCTCTTGCTCAAGTTCTCAAAGTCCTCCACATACAGCTTGGCAATTTTTTTCCACAGGCCTCTGCATTTTTTGATGTTGCTGTGGTCAGCATCCCCCTTGTCCCACAGGGCTGGTACCTGCTGCACCTGTAGGATGAGGTCTTCTGATGTGTAGGGCCTCACCCCCTCGCTATCAGACAGATCCTGCTCCATATTGCTGCCAAAGAGCTCCAGCATGAAGTCACTGCTGCTCCACTCTGTGAACGCTGGTGCCATGTAGTCCCCATCCAAAATGGCCACCATACCATAGAGTCAGCATAGGAAGTGTGGTACAACATCCGGTTTTTACAGCCAGTGTGTTGTGCGCTCTCCGGTTCTCATTGGTTTCCATTGGCCGGATGCAACATTCCGGCTCCGGTCCGGATACGTCAGCCGGACCAGCCGGACCAAAAAATAGCGCATGTTGGAACGGACGCCGGAGTCCGGATCCGGTCCGGCTCCGGTCCGGACGAAACGGACGCATGTGAACGGTCGCATAGACTTTCATTGCTATGCCGTGCGTCCGTTTCGTCCGGTCCGCATGCGGTCCGGCTCCGGCACGGCTCCGGCACGGCGATTCCGGATAGCAGCCGCTAATGTGAACCGGGCCTAAGGTGTGATAATGTCACCTAGGATAAAACTCAGGAAAAAAGAGACGTTAATAAGGAACCGTATGTTTTTTGGTACCTGTTTTTTCTGCTGAATAAGATCAGTTTTGACATCTGTAAATACATGAAGATCTGCATTTTGCTAGCGAGCTCTTAACAGCCAGCCTAACTTGAGGCATGTTACTGTCACAATCTTTAATGCGATATGTACAGTGCAGCAAACTATAGAGTTATGCTTGCACTGAATCTCTGAACAAAATGGTTCGTCATTTAATCTTCCCTAACTTTGATTCCAGCAAAGAGGCACATTTTTAGGTGTGCCTGGCCCGCCAGAGCACACAGTTCACTGTCTGTTCCAATGGCGTTTCATGTCTGGTTGGAGTCCGGAGTCTATGAGAATTGCACCCGCTATCCAGAAAAATTGTGCAGGTCTGATTTTTGTGTTCCATTTACTGTTCCATTCTATGGGCTTATTCCCAATGATTCCTGCAGCCATGCTTAGAAAGACATACCGTAATCTGTAAAAGGATGTTATTATAAGTAGTAAACCTCAGGATTTCAACATTAGCATATACTGTCAATCTTCACCATGTGACCACACTCTTACCTAGTGATTGGCTGAAAATCACTCTGATATGGACTGCCCCACAGGTAGTGGTGCAGCAGACTGGTTGCAGCATTACTTAGTGTGTATGACAATTAATGCAGTTATTATACTGTATATTTGGCAGTAACTACATAAGCTGACCAAGTTATTTGGCTGTATTAACGGCACATTTGCAGTTGTGTTTGAGCCCACATTTGTTATGTGGAGACAACTATGTGAGCTAAATTATTACACTATTGTTCAGTAATTGTGAATACAATTATTTCTTCATCCCATTACAGTTTTGTACAGTACTTTGATTTTCCATTTGCATCATGTTCAAGTGATTAGCTGTGACAGAGAAGTAGGCTTTAGTGGGTAATCAGAACTTGAATATTACTTGTCTTCCTGCAATAATCTGGCTGAAGAGAGTTTGCTAAAAACTGCTAAAAGTTCCAATGCGGATTGTTATGGACCATACACCTCCAAAAAGCATAATGGTCTGAGTAGTGTAAAATCCTTATGGTTAGGTTTACAGTGAGAGTTGCATTGCGTTACCTGTCACATTGGGAATAGTATGCAATGGGAATGCGGTGCTGCATGTTTTCTGCATGTTGCATTGCGTACAGTGAAGCATACAGTCAATGAAAAGTAGGCTTCATCATACTGTTAAAGCGAGCATTATGAGGTAAATGCACTGCATGCAGTGCGTTGTGATGCCGTACTCCATCAGAGTGCACTGTAATGGCCGCAGTGAACATCGTATTGCTATTACCACACACTGCAATAGTCCACTTTTTGAACCCAGCCTTAAAATAATTCATGTTTTTGGTGTATGGTCTATAACAGGCCCCAATGGAACTTGGCAGTAGCAATAAAAGAGCAATAAAAGGAGACATGGGCCCCTATGCAATTCACTTTTTCCCCTGAGTTTTCTCCAAGGAGATAATTTTTCATCTTCAATTTAAAATAACTTTTTGGCACGTTGTAATGGAAAAAAATACCAAAAAGTAGGTGAAAAGTACTATCAAAAATATTTTGAGTATTTTCTTGCTTGCTGATGAAAGGCATCTTATTCACAAATTGTGAAAATATATCCTTGGTGAAAACTCAGGTGAAAAAGTAAATTGCATAAGGCCCATTGTGAGGCCTTGACTACCCCAAAAGCGCTTTTGACCCTGAATCACAGGCGTTCCAATTCCGTCTTTGTTCATCAAAATCTGATATTGTTTGCATTGGCTACCCTACTGGGGGCTTGCATTTACAACTGTCTGCACAGTTGTTGTATATGTATACATCTTATGTGTTTTTAGTCATGTATTGTAATGCACCTCCCCACCAGCGATTACCCCATATTTTTTATATTGCCAGTACAGTCTTACGTTTTGTTTTTTTTACAGGTAGGAACATGTAAAAAATGCCGTGCTCAATGGTAGAACTCTTGATGCACTAAGCTATCCAAAGCTCTAGAAAGCAATTTCAGCCACCTGCTAGTGCCAGGCAGAGGTTAGTATGTCAAGCAAATAAGGCAAGCTGGCACAGTATGATCAAAGATACAATGTTGCTTGGAGTTTGTTACATTCGTATACTTGTTGATGTAAATCAGTGGTGCTCTCACGAATGGTCGTGATCACGGGTACGCGTGATTCACGGCCATTTTTCCGCATCACGAAGGCCGTGACCCGGATGCCATGATCGGCGTGGATCACGACATCGCGTCAAATCCGGATCACGGCATGCGTACAAAAAGACGGGTCACGACCCTTAATCACGGCCTTGATGCGGCCGTGATAGAGGGGAGGCTACATGCGGATTTTTATGTCCGCATGGCCTACTGATACGCATGCGCATGCGCAGTTAGTGAGTACGGGTACCCACTGTTACGCATTGATCAATACGACACATACATACATGCGGATTTTATATCCGCATGGCTTACTGATACAGATGCGCATGCGCAGTTAGTGAGTCGCATGGCCTATTGCTATGCATGCGCATGCGAAATCTCAGTTTTTTTAACACGTACATCGGGCCGTACACGGCGATACACATTAAACATCATGGGTTACGAATGACCACGACACGACTTTGCGGATTTTAGAATACTGATCACGGGTAAAGACGGGTCGAGCCGGTTGCGGAAAAAAAATACGGGACCCGATCACGGGTTGATACGGATGCGGCTCCAATAATCACGGCCGCATGCGGATCCGTGATTGGGGGGTATCCGAGCAACACTGATGTAAATAAAGGAGTGAGCTAGTTCCTTATGTTGGCAGCAACAGGCAGAATGTTGTGTAACTAACTATGAAGAAGATCGGAAAGTGAGTTAGTAACATCAGACATGCACACTAGACCAGTAATAGCTGCAGGCTTACTCTCCCATATAGAGCATGTTGTCCTACTGTGCGTACTCAAGTCCATAGATTATATTTAGCTTGCTAGTACAATAAATAGAAGCTCATTCTAGTCCTGTGTTTTCAAAGAGTGGTCCGGGCCCCTGCAAACAAAATCCATGAAACTTGTGGCAAGAGGAAAGAGGCTCCGCCCCTCACTGGTTTTGTGCACTTCCTCAGCTGTACTATGCAGACTCGAAAGAACTGAATGTCCACCAGGGGCACAGAGCTTTTTATGGTGAAGGAGGATGTGCTGCTGCTCTTCTTTGAAAGGCAACCGCACACACTGCTGATGGTGTAGGTAAAGTAACATCGCTGGTGAGCTGGGCGCAGTGTGAGCTGAATGACAACTCACCCTGCTGCTGCTTAAATCCCTGGTGGCGTTAAATACTTTTCCCCCTACAAGTTGTAGCAACTCAGAGGGAGATGTAATTCGGGATCTGATGATCGCCGGATCCCGGAATTAATCTTGTGCTGGGCAGGCAGCATATCACTAGAGCTATAATGGCGCCCAGCTAAGGCACTTGGGGCTGAGTGCTGGGCACTGAAATAACCTGCTTCATGTTGATGGCCATAGGAGCTGGTATATAGACTAAGGGAGGCCTCTACACATTACCAGCTCCAATGGTTGTTGGGTGAAGCTATTAAATCACCACGACGGGGGTACCATTATGCTACTTTTCTAGTTTTCTTTTGGTGATCTGAACAAATTCACAATCTGGAAAGCTTTCTGCCCCATGGTAAGTCCATACCTTCCAACTTTTTGAGATGAGAAAGAGGGACACTTAAGCCACGCCCCTGCCACACCCCTGATCACGCCCCATCACACCCCTACTCACGCATACCATAAAGATTTCATAATATGTTGTTTTATAATTCTAACCACACTAGTGGTCCTTTCTATCCTGGTTCATTTTCCTTCATATTAACATTTTAAAATTAGTAATATATCAATTTAAAGAATGGGAGTAAAGTTTAAAAGTCAATCAAACACATTTTAGTAGAGAAATCTATATATTTACATAGAAAGAGGGACACATGAGGAGGCAAGTGTGAAGTAACAGTGGGTGTAGATGGGTAAAGGCAGAATGTAGAGGCTTTTGAGGAAAGTTGGGCTAAAAAGAGAATTCAGACTAAATGAACTTTACTAGGCCACATCCTTAAATGCTGTACAATCCAAAGCTCCCAAAGTGGGACTGTCCCTCCAAAAGAGGGACAGTTGGGAGCTATGGTAAGTCAGCAAGAAGGCTCAAGCAGCAGCAGCACATCATTTACTAAATGTTGGTTGGTAAATGTTTTTGTGCGTCGACGGTATGTATAAGGGTTGGGTAGTACTGTATAAGCTAGGCTTATTTTTAATATTGAGTCTCAAGCAACCAGGGAGCACCCTTATCTGGCATTAGTAAAAATACGGCTGTCCTTTAAAGAGTTATGGTGAAACTTTAGTATGATTAGTGGAGTCAGGAATCCAGAGGACTTGAGAGCTATTGTTTAAAAAGTTTGCTTACAATGGCTGCAGTGTTTTGTTTGTGGGGAGCCATGTGACGTCACTGAGCAGTGTTTTTGTGGTACTTGCGTACTAAGTCTAATGTATAAACACTTTCATTCAATATTGTGCCTTTTCTGTGTATGTTTGCAATCGCTCACATTAGCAGATGCAGCACAAGAAGTACCAGTTCCTCCATTATATTTCCCTGAAGGTAGCATTTGCTAGATTCCTCTAAGATTGCAGAAATATTTGTGTCACAACTAATGCCTGCTTTTCAGGCTGACTGTTGTGGAGTCAGGGAACGTCATGGCATATTACTGCTGCCAGCCATTCCACAGCAGTTCTGTGAGGGGGTTTATTATTTGCAAATGTTATGTCTTTTATAATCAGCCAGCAGCACAGAATTTCACTGCAGTGGCCAATTTGGATTGTACAGCATTCAAGGATGTGGCCTAGTAAAGTTCATTTAGTCTGAATTCTCTTTTTAGCCCAACTTTCCTCAAAAGCCTCTACATTCTGCCTTTACCCATCTACACCCACTGTTACTTCACACTTGGCATGCTCCGTACACTGTACATACTCACAGAGGTGTAGCAATAGGGGTTGCAGAGGGGTAGTGAGTGCAACTGGGCCCCTGCTATCAGAAGGTCCCCCTAGGATTGGGCTTCCCCTAGTACAATGGCTCTTCACTGATATCATAGTGGTAGTGATCACCCTTATGTGTGATTGCACAATGGCAATCCACATACTGTACTAAACAAAGGATGTACTTGTGCACAGACACACTGTGGCCAGTTCTCAGTTAAAATACACAGTTAGCAAGCAGCAACTTCTCATTCAACAGCTGATCTGCCAGGAATCCTATATTGTAAATGACGGATGTAATTATACACGGATGCACTGCGATGGTTGTGGAGCATGCACACATGAAGGCTTTGGGTGGTGGTGGCGTTTGCTTCTAGGTAGCAGTGGTGGTGTGCACATGCAGGCTTTGGACAGCAGTGGGCTGTGGGCCAAGGGTGGCATTTGCATTGTAGGCGGTGGTTGTCTTGTGTGTGCCCTGGTGTGTCATTTAGTATATAGTATAAAGGATGATTTGTGATTCTTTGGAGAGTAGCGGGTTTCCCATTGAAGTTATCTACCCACGTACGACAGTTCTCGTGGTAGGCTGCCCTCACCGATGTGAGTACAGCGATGGCTGATACTCCATGATGTGTTGGCAATCGACGTTGGTGAATTGACTTGGCCAAGTTCAGTGTTTCCCTCCCCCACACTCTCTCCATTCAATGAAAGAATAAATTGTGCTCCAGTGGATCTAGAAATAGTCTTAGGTAGAGATGAGCCGAAATTTTCGAAATTTCGAACTGCTTTTATTACGAATGCGAAATTTAACATTACGACCCAAATTCGTAATTTCGTAATTAATTTTCAAATCGAAATTTCACTCCCGTAATGACGAATTTCGTGTCTCCAACCGAAATTTTACTTTTTCAGGTTTGTAAGGGTTTCTATCCCTCTAGATGCCTAAAATGAATAGCACAGCCAGTCCTCCTCCTCCTCCTCCTCTCTCTCTCTCTCCAGAGATCTGTAGTATTTCAAAACCATACTCACATTCATGACATGTCCAGGGATCAAACCCAGGCCAACCACATGGAAGACAGCTATGCTCACCACCATACCACCAAACACACACTAAATAGAGTGCTAACCTAAATCTTACTTGTAGACAGTCATATGAGACACATGCTGGGTGCAGGGCTTTGTGATTGGACCATGGACCATGCGATAGAGTGAGGTGCAAAAATGAAATCATGCCTAGCAGAGGATGGTTTCACAATGCTAAATGCTAGGCTGGCTGTGGTGCAATTGGTTAGTGCGTCTGGCTGGTAACAGCAAGGTTACAGGTTCGATTCCATCCAGGCATGTCTTTTCCTTTTGCGTTCAACAGTTGTCCAAACAGAGCCAACAGAGCCCCAGATAGCCATGTAGAGTTAGGTCACAGCTAGCCTGGCTGTGGTGCAATTGGTTAGTGTGTCTGGCTGGTAACAGCAAGGTTACAGGTTCGATTCCATCCAGGCATGTCTTTTCCTTTTGAGTTCAACAGTTGTCCAAACACCGAGCACAAAGTTTTGCATGCGTAAAGTTTTACGCACGCAAAATACCCCATGGGGTTCAATGGCGCAGCGCGCGCACGCAAAAGGAAAAGACATGCCTGGATGGAATCAAACCTGTAACCTTGCTGTTACCAGCCAGACACACTAACCAATTGCACCACAGCCAGGCTAGCTGTGACCTAACTCTACATGGCTATCTGGGGCTCTGTTGGCTCTGTTTGGACAACTGTTGAACGCAAAAGGAAAAGACATGCCTGGATGGAATCGAACCTGTAACCTTGCTGTTACCAGCCAGACACACTAACCAATTGCACCACAGCCAGGCTAGCTGTGACCAACCTCTACATGGCTATCTGGGGCTCTGTTGGCTCTGTTTGGACAACTGTTGAACGCAAAAGGAAAAGACATGCCTGGATGGAATCGAACCTGTAACCTTGCTGTTACCAGCCAGACACACTAACCAATTGCACCACAGCCAGGCTAGCTGTGACCTAACTCTACATGGCTATCTGGGGCTCTGTTGGCTCTGTTTGGACAACTGTTGAACGCAAAAGGAAAAGACATGCCTGGATGGAATCGAACCTGTAACCTTGCTGTTACCAGCCAGACACACTAACCAATTGCACCACAGCCAGGCTAGCTGTGACCTAACTCTACATGGCTATCTGGGGCTCTGTTGGCTCTGTTTGGACAACTGTTGAACGCAAAAGGAAAAGACATGCCTGGATGGAATTGAACCTGTAACCTTGCTGTTACCAGCCAGACACACTAACCAATTGCACCACAGCCAGCCTAGCATTTAGCACTGTGAAACCATCCTCTGCTAGGCATGATTTCATTTTTGCACCTCACTCTATCGCATGGTCCAATCACAAAGCCCTGCACCCAGCATGTGTCTCATATGACTGTCTACAAGTAAGATTTAGGTTAGCAGTCTATTTAGTGTGTGTTTGGTGGTATGGTGGTGAGCATAGCTGTCTTCCATGTGGTTGGCCTGGGTTTGATCCCTGGACATGTCATGAATGTGAGTATGGTTTTGAAATACTACAAATCTCTGGAGAGAGAGAGAGAGAGAGAGAGAGAGAGAGAGAGAGAGAGAGAGAGAGAGAGAGTTGGTTGGTTATTCATTTTAGGCATCTAGAGGGATAGAAACCTTTGCAAACTTTAAAATACTAAATTTCGTAATCGTAATTACGAAAATTTGCGTAATTTGCGAAAATTACGAAATTTCGATTACTGCTGAAATCGTAATTGTAGTAATTTCGCGAAATTTCGGAAATTCGTAATTAGGTCATTACGCTCATCCCTAGTCTTAGGGGATCGCAACCACAATTGATTCACTTCACCCTTCAAACTAGCATATACTTTAAAAATAGCTATGCTTCTTCATTCAACCACCTTCAAACAGCAAAGTGCAGTAGGACACTCTAAAACTTGTTAAAAATCGCACATAGTGCTTAATACTGAAAATAGAGCATAACTGCAGACTGCACTTTGCCCCTTGTGAGTGTACTCACCAACTGGTCACTTGCTCAGTTGCATTTAATTCCACCAATGCATGCAGGAAGGGCCACTCCATTTGTAAGATCAAAAAGCATTTATTCCACAGCATGGGAAACCACTGATACAGACATGTGTCCCAACCACGGACACAGGAAAGCATGTCTCCAGGTGGTTTTCCACTTCCTCCATCTGGTGTCAGCATACCTCCAGGCTTGGTCCTACATGTTTTGTCAAACAGTGACTCATCAGGGTCGAGTCCCAGTCCCTGTCAGGTGACATTTGTCATACATATGTACCTAGCTTAAGTGTTTAGGCATTCCTCACCACTGCTGTCCTCGACATGTAGGTTTTTTTGGGAGATGAACAGCAATATTGGGAGGCTCATTGTAAAATTATCCAACATTTTCCTGGGTGTTTAAAGTGAACCTAAAGTGAACCAAAAAAAATGAGATTAACTCACCTGGGGCTTCCCTCAGCCTCCTGTAGACGATCGGTGCCCTCCAAGCCCCGCTCAGATGCTTCTGCACCCGCCGGCGAACACTTCCGGTTTGGCCATCACCGGGCGACAGGCATGGGAACGCGAGTGATTCTTCAATGGATGATCTCCATTAATACAAAAAAAAAAAAATAGAAAAATACGCAGCATATCACTTAAATAGGCAGTGTAATTTAAACATAACTAGGCAAAGTTACCTGGCTTCTGTGCAGGCTGGTCTGGCTTTCTGGTGGGCGGGCTGGCCTGCTGCCAGGTCATCAGGCAGTCCCCCCATAGCATTCCCTGACGTTCTAGTGGACCCTCTCCCATCATGCTCCCACGGGCCTTGCAACTCCCAGCATGCCCCCATAAAAGAACCACAGCTCCCTGCATGCCCCCAAAGCATCACAGCACCCAGCATGGCATCATGGCACCAAAGCATCCAGTATGCCCAAATAGAGGCACCACAGTACACAGCATACCCCCGATTGATGCACCACAGCTCCCAGCATGCCCGGCATTGAAATACCACAGCTGAATCGTCCTGTGGGACATCCGGGGCCCCACAGAATAGATCTGGGACACGTGCCACTGATCTTTGGGGCTAGCAATGCCCATGCCTAAAATTAATGTTTTAACTCTGCACATTGCCATTTAACCTTGCTGAGCTGAATAATGTATTGTATATGTGTCATGGGGCAGCCATTTTACTTTCTGAAGATTCAGACAATCATATTACCTGCATCTGATACACTTGTTTTGTCTCTTAATGTTTTTCTGTCTCTAAGAGTTTCTAAGAGAACATCACTGTTTACATAAGAGTCAGGGGACATTGCTTAGAGCTGGCTACTGCTTCCCACTGAGGCAGGAAGTGGGGATATCTGAGGAATGGAACATCACAGACATGAAGTAAAGGTATGTATATAATCCTGACTCAAGATATAGATATACTGTATATATATATATATATATATATATATATTTATATTTATATATACTAGTAAACCTAAGCCCTTTTAAAAACGAACTCTAGGTCTGTGTTTCTGGGTGTGCGCGCCCCCGCCACCTGCCGCCGAGCGCGTCCGTCGCGCAAGCACCGGCCACACATCCGGCCGCCCGCTCACACGCCTCCTGCTCGGCTCCTTGGCCCCGTCCTCCTGTCTCTATGAGGCTGGGTCCGTGCTGCGCACATGCGCAGTAGCAAAAAGCACGGACCAGCTACATAGAGACAGCATACGCAGGGACACAGGGGTTTTATTATATAGGTGTCACGATCGGTGTAGCAGAGAGGGTCTGATTCTCGGTGATCTGCAGTATCACTGGGAATACAGATATATATCTGATTATTGATGATCTGCAGTATCACCGATAATCCGATATAACGCTAACCTCTGAACATCTGAGTAGTGTGAGTGCTTGGTGCAACAGTAATACCGTGAGGACTAAGCCTCAGAAACAAGTGCCGTACAGTATGAAGTACTGCAGCAATACAGATTCCTTCCGAAGGCCTGGACTCTCCCGGGGGAGGAGTCAGGCGGAGCGTAGGAAGGACAGAACGTGAGTGACACCTAGGAGAGAGTGTCACTAACAGATCTGGGAACTGCCTCTAACAGTAAGGTCAGTTCTCGAAGTCGGGCAAGACAGGTCGTAACACACGGACAGATACAGTACAGATTCAGAAAGCAGAGGCGGAGTCTAATAAACAAGCAGGGTTCGGCAACAGGGTATCAGAAATATCGAGGTACAGAATCAGGAATCAGATGCAGAGTCTAAGAGCGAGTCGAGGTTCGGCAACAGGGTATCAGAATGACAAGGTACAAGATCAGAATACAGAAGAATGGTAACAAGCTTGGGGAACCTGAGGAGTGAGTTCCCAATGAATACAGGATGGGCCCTGAGGCAGCAAATACAAGGCATGAACTATCTCCTAGCGATAGAGATAGTTCTCAGGGTCGGGAAGGCCCTGGGGAGCAGGTGCCCATCGAATATAGAGCTGGCCCTGTGGAGCAGGTGCCCAGCGAATACAGAGCTGGTCCTGTGGTCTGGAGCAGGTGCCCAGCACATACAGAGCTGGCCCTGTGAAGCAGGTGTCCAGCACATACAGAGCTGGCCCTGTGAAGCAGGTGCCCAGCACATACAAGGCATAAATTATCTCCTAGTGATAGAGATAGTTCTCAGGGTCGGGAAGGCCAGGTCGGCAACTCACAGACAAACAAAGTACAGGATCAGAAGACAGAGGCAGAGTCAGGGGCTAGCGGAGGTTGGCAACGGAGAATCAGAAAGGCAAGGTACAGAGTCAGATATCAGGAGAGTAGTCAGACAAGCAGGAAGTCATAACAGATAATCACAATCAAACTAGTACTTTAAGCTATCAACAGAATCTAGCTAAGTGTAGGATTACAGCTCCAGCTGGTCCCGGCACACTTAAGAATCTGACTACAGGTCTGAGTGCTCCCACATATGTGTTCGCAACGACAGGCAACCAGCAACTGACCAAGCAGCAGAATATATAGTTGCTGGACACTGCCGCCCCACCCAAACCATTCAGCCAATCATGAGTCCTGCAGGAATCAGCTGACCTTCCTGATCAGCTGACACTTCCCCTGCTGGTATAAAGGTCCTGAATTCAGGCCCGCGCGCGCATAGCTCTCCATCTGCCTAGGTGCACAAACAGACCCAGCCACACCAAGCACACGCTGCTGCATGCAAACAGCCGCTTTGCTGTCAGGACATGCGGCGGCTTTTCCGCGATCCACCACACAACCAGACGCGTGCAAACCGCCGCGTAGGACGCGGAGTCAGCCGCCTAGCTCTTGGCACACGCGGCGGCTTTCCGCGTTTCCTCACAATACGATATATATATATATATATATATATATATATATATATATATATATATATATTATAGGTATTCAGAGTTCAAGTATTGTACTTTAATTCAGAAGGGTACTTCTGACCAATAGCATTTTTAAAAAAGAAAAGAATGTGGCTATTATCTCATGTAAGCCTCTTGTCTGTGCTGGTGTTTCTTGCTACCTGTGTTATGTCCTCATTACTGTCTCGGGTTTGTAATTTACACCCCATATTAAATGTACAGTGCTGCATAATATGTTGGTGGCTTATAAATAAAGAAAATAATAATAACAATACTGAAATCCCTGTAGAAACAAAAAGTATAATATTGTTCAGGGAGAACCATATGTGAATTAGCGGCTTAGTTCAATGGGTTTTTTTTACCTCTGTAAAGCTTGGCTTTTGTTATTTGGCACAGCGTGAGCATTGTACGTTCAATTGGCTGTTGCTAATGGACACAAAACTTTTGTCAATAAATGACTTCTATGGAAAATAACATGTCTCTATATTTAGGTCTTAAAAGCTGGAATGTTCTTTATCCCCATTTGTTTAAGGTGTTGTGCTCATTTCTGCATACATTTAATAATCCCTGTATGGAGTTTTTTGACCATTCAGAAGAACAATGCATGATGAACCCTCTTTCTTAGTTACATTTTTGCTAATGGGTATGATTGTCAGGTTTTTCCCGATGTACTGCATTTGTGATTGGGTGTAAATCAAATCACACTACTCTGGACAGGGCACTGCAATTACTGTGACAACTCCATTCCCCTGTAATTAGTAACAGTGATAGAAGCCACAAGGGAGCATCTCTCTGACTGAATCAATGTACTATATCCAGGGCAGCCATCAGGGGGATACAAGAGGGACAGTAGTATGGGGCCCAGGAAGGGTCTGGGGCCCAAACAGTGGTAGTGCCACTCAAGCCTCTGCTGGAAAGTATTCTACCGTGGCATAACAGGAGTTGTGTGGTCACCTTCCTCTTCCCTGGTTCGGGATTGGTGAACATGCATCAACACAGGGATGGGGGGGGGGGTGTTATGGGTGACAGGCAAGCATAGGGCCCAGAAAATTCTGATGGCAGCCCTGACTATATCATCCAGTGGTGCTCAGCAGAGCTCGAATATTCGAGTAGCTCGAATATTCGAGCTCTTTTCCAGCTATTCGAGCTCGGTATTCGAGCTCCGAATAGCTGTAGCTATTCGAATGGGCTATTCGCGTACACTCGAATAGCCCATTCACTATTCGAGCTATTCGAGCAAACGGCGCTATTCGAGCTCGGTACCGAGCTCGAATAGCGTCATAGCCCAGATTGATGTCCTTAGAGCCAATCAGAGGGCTCCCAGGCCCTCTGACGGCAGCCAATCACAGAGGGGGACCCTGGCCAGCCCCTACCCTATAAATAGCGGCCGCCATGTTACGTTTCTCCGTGCTTGCCTGAGACTTGTACAGAGAGAGAGTTGCTCCTTTGTGCTTTGGCTTAGCAAGAGCTCTATTGTGGTCATTTACCTAGCGTTTTTGCTCACATACACCTCCTATACACACCTATATTGTTGTTAGTTAGTTAGACATTGTATTTTAGTTAGTAGCATTTGTGTTACACAGAGACAGGCCAGCTGCTGCAGGCTTACAGCTTTAGGCCTCAGGGCCTTGCCTGTGTGGGCAGCTGTCCTCCTGTCCTCTGTTTATTTCTCTCTATTCTATATATTTCTGCTGTCCTTTACTACTGATTGTATTAGTATTGTAGTTATATACTGTAACTGTACTAGGACACTCACTGTCACTGTTCATAGGCTACTAGCTGCTCCTGCGTGTGTGCACTCACTTTCTGTGTACACACTACACACACTCTATTTCCTTCTGATAACTGATTGATTATTGTAATTGATTATTGTAATTAGTTAGTTGTACTTACTGTTACTACTTACTGTACTAGGAGTCTAGGGCACTCAGTCACTGTTCATAGGCTACTAGCTCCTGCGTGTGTGCACTCACTGTCTGTGTACACACTACACACACTCTATTTCCTTCTGATAACTGATTGATTATTGTAATTAGTTAGTTGTTTGTACTTACTGTTACTACTTACTCTTACTGTACTAGGAGTCTAGGACACTCAGTCACTGTTCATAGGCTACTAGCTCCTGCGTGTGTGCACTCACTGTCTGTGTACACACACTACACACACTCTATTTCCTTCTGATAACTGATTGATTATTGTAATTAGTTAGTTGTACTTACTGTTACTACTTACTGTTACTGTACTAGGAGTCTAGGACACTCAGTCACTGTTCATAGTCTACTAGCTCCTGCGTGTGTGCACTCACTGTCTGTGTACACACACTACACACACTCTATTTCCTTCTGATAACTGATTGATTATTGTAATTGATTATTGTAATTAGTTAGTTGTACTTACTGTTACTACTTACTGTACTAGGAGTCTAGGACACTCAGTCACTGTTCATAGGCTACTAGCTCCTGCGTGTGTGCACTCACTGTCTGTGTACACACACTACACACACTCTATTTCCTTCTGATAACTGATTCATTATTGTAATTAGTTAGTTGTACTTACTGACTGTTACTACTTACTTACTTACTGTACTAGGGACACTCACTCAGTCACTGTTCATAGGCTAGCTCCTGCGCGTGTTTGCGCGTGCGTGCGTGCACTCACTGTCTGTAGTGTACACACACTAAATTTACTTGTGATTACTACTGATTATTGTAACTGCTAGTTGTACTTCCTGACTGTTACTACTTACTTACTGTACTAGGGACACTCACTCAGTCACCTCACCCACCAACCCACTCCATTAAAGTACCCCACTTTTCACCCGCCCTTTTAAAAAACTTTTGTCTATACACCCAAAACATCGAAGATGTCTGGAAGTGGCAGCCAGCGCGGTTTGGGCAAGGGGAAGGGCAGCAAGGGAATCAGGAGGAGAGGGAGCAGCATTGTGGCAGGCCGCGGCCGCGCCACCATGCACAGTTCCGCAGCAGCAGCGTCAGTGGCTAACATTCCTCCCATAGCCACTGGCCGTGGACGCCTTGGGCGCCGCCCAGCAGGAGCATCTGCAACTCACGCTGCAGAGACACAGCAGCAGCAGCGTGTAGCACCTGCTCCGATTTTCCTCCAGCCGGGTCGGAAACGTCCCATTGAGGAAAAGCATGCAGACACTGTGGTGCAACTCATGACGGAGGATGAGCAGCCCGCCATCAGCTCTGCATCCGAGGCCTCCACCCTCACCACCACCCCTGTTCGCAGCAGCCGCCCAGCAGGGCCTGGGGAGGAGGCCAGTTCACCGTCAGTTGGCGACCTGTCATTCAGCAGTCTTTTGACCCCAGGCATCATGAGTCAATTGTCTGCTGTTGTTGGCGATTTTGAGGAGGAGATGCTGATGGGCACTTTGGGGGATGAGGGATTGGACAGCAAGACTGTGGCGACAGTCAAGCAGCCCATCCATGCATCAGGAGAGGAGTTTGGGGGGTCCTCATCCCAGCAGGACATGTTTCAGGAGGGGGAGGATGATGATGACCCGGTGACAGACAGAGACTGGGTGCCACCACCTCCAGGGGATGTCGTCCTCAGCAGCTCTGAGGAGGAGGAGGAGGATGCTCTTGTGGGCCTTGCAAGGAGGCGCATCAGTGCAAGCATTGGCAGCAGCAGTAGGCAGGTCCCACAGCCTGCTGGTGTCTCAGGCTCAGCAGCAGCAGCATCTGCCAGTACCACCACCAGCCGCACCCAAGCCCCCCAAGCCCCCCCCCAACCACCTCAGGGAGACAGGCAGCAGCGCTTCCATGCCGTAGGGGGATGTTTCTGTCACCAATCTGGCGATATTTCACCATGCCCACTGTGTACAGCAAGTACGCCACTTGCAACCACTGTCAGCGGAAGTTGAGCAGAGGTGCAGACCCCTTAAAGTTCAGCACCAGCTCGCTCATCAACCACCTTGCTGCGAAACATTTCCACCAGCATGAGGAGTTCCAGAGACTGAAGGCATCTGGTGCTGGCAGTGGCACCACACCCATCACTGCACAGCCTTCAGCAGCAGCAGCAACAGCAGCCACCCGCACTCCTGCTCCTCCAGCAGCACCAGCAGGAGTGCGGAAACGCACTGCTCCTCCCCCCTCTGCAACTCCTGCCGCCGACACTGAGGCCTGTTCTGGCAGCCAGTCCTCAGTGGCCTCCTCCGCTGTGTCTGCTGATTCCCGTGCCAGCAAAAGGCCACGCCAGAGCCTTTTGAGCGAGTCCTTCCAGGGGGTGGTTAGGGCTCTGCCTCCCAGCAGCCGTCGCGTGCGGCAGCTGAACGGCTTGCTGGCACGGGCCATGTGCTCCCAACTCCTGCCGTACACGCTCGTGCAGGAGGGGAGCGACATTCGTGCGCTGCTTGCTTGCGCAGCCCCAGACTGGCAGCTCCCCAGCAGACACTTTTTCTCCCGCAAGGCCATTCCTGCACTGCACCGCTTTGTGATGGCCAATGTGGAGCGAGGGTTGGTGAAAGGGTCCACGTCACCATGGACTCCTGGAGCAGCCGCTTCGGGACAGGCCGCTACCTGTCCTTCACTGTCCACTGGGTCAGCTTGGTGGAAGGGGGTGAGGATGGGAGAGCAGCAGCGGGCACAGCAGCAGCAGCAACACAGTGGGTGGTGCCACCCCGCAGGGTCAGGGGAACTGCAGCAGGTTCCTCCGATCCTCTGCCATCCTCCGGCACACCTGGCCAAACCCCCCGCCTCAGCAGCAGCGTGAAGGCCCGCCACTGCCAAGCGCTGCTGCACTTGGTCAGCCTTGGGAAGACCAAGCTGACGGCAACCCATGTGTTGGCCAAACTCCAGGAGCAGGAGAGGATTTGGCTGACCCCCAGAGGCCTCAGAGTCGGAGAGGTGGTGGCCGACAATGGGGCCAATCTGGTTGCCGCAATAGACAGGGGAAACCTGACCCACATCCCCTGTCTTGCCCACGTGCTGAACCTGGTGGTGCAGAAGTTCTTGCGCACCTACCAGGGGATGGGCGAACTGCTGGAAACGGCAAGGAACGTTGTGCGTCACTTCCGGCGCTCGGCTGCAGCCTGTGCGAGCCTGGAAGACGTGCAAAAGGAGCTGGATCTGCCACGCCATCGGCTGATCCTTGACGTTCCGACTCGCTGGAACTCCACCCTGGCGATGTTGGAGCGTCTGGTTGAACAGAAGCACGCTGTCAACCAGTACCTTGCCCTGGCCACTGTTTCCGCCGCTCAGAGAAGGGACAAGACCAGCAACATCCCGTCCATCGTCCCCGATGATGACTGGAGGCACATGCAGCAGGTGTGCTTAGTGCTGGCTCCCTTTCTGCAGGCCACTAACATGGTGAGCAGGGACCATGCTATGGTCTGCGAGTGGGTGCCCCTGGTTTGTCTGCTGAACAGGGCCCTCGATGCTTTGCTGGAACAGGGAGCGGCAGCCTTGGACCAGCAGGAGCGGCAAGCAGCTGCACAGTCCACCTCTGAGGGGGAGGAGGAGGAGGACTTGGTGGAGGTCCCTGACCTTGCTGGTGATGAGGGGGAGCAGCACAGTGCAGCTGAGTTGGTGCGGGGGTGGAGAGAGGATGAGGCTGACGAGGCAGAGGAGGAGGATGAGGACAGCAGCACTGCCGTCGATGTGCCAGCAGACGTGGCCCGCCTCTTCCCAATGGCAGCGCACATGCTGACGTGCCTGCGCAGAGACCCCAGGGTGATCCAGATGAAGCAGAGGGAGGACATCTGGATCAGCATGATGTTGGACCCACGCCTCAAGGGGAAGTTGAGCCAGTTCCTGCCGCCTGCAGGAGGAGACCCAGCGCAACAAATAAGGAGCTTGCAGCAGGCCCTTGTTGAGCGCTTGGAGGAAGCCTTCCCCCAGCCTTCCACCCCCACTGTCCAGCAGCCAGCACAGAGGCAGCAGCAGGTGCCTGCATCCAGCAGCAAGCGCCCCACAGACCTGCTGTCTCTCAGCCATGAGCTCTACAGGACTGTAGAGGCTCTGGCAGCAGTGACTAGAGAGGAGGTGCATGCAGCAGCATCCTCCACCGGTCACAGCCAGCGCCTGACCCGCATGGTGGCTGACTACATGGGGTCCTACAGCGGGCTTGACAGCGATGCCCCTGTTGATCCCATGGAGTATTGGGTCAAGCGCCTGGAGATCTGGAGCGAGCTGGCGCAGTACGCCCTGGAAGTGCTGTCCTACCCCCCTTCCAGCGTGCTGTCCGAGCGCTGCTTCAGTGCAGCTGGTGGTGTGGTCACCGAGAAACGCTCACGTCTGTCTCACAAGTCTGTGGACAGACTGACGTTTCTCAAGATGAACCAGGCGTGGGTGGAAGGCGAGTTCCTGGCCCCTGTTGTCGGTGAGAGGGGGACATGAACTGGCTAAGAACCATCGTTAATGTGCCTTACCACCCTTTACCACCTCCTGGCTCCTGCTCACTAAGCCAGCCTGGTTCACTTTGACTATTACGTCGCCTGCAGCCACACATTTTACACCTACAGTGGGCTGCTGTGTACTGCCCTTCTGCTGTCTGTCTGTGTTTCCCACTGCCAGGGTACACAGATTTACCTTCTGCTGCCACTCTGCCACCAGCTATTACGTCAAACAATAGCTATATATCTGTGTAATTTGTTTTACAAACAAAACCAAAAAACCATTAAAAAAAAAAAGGTTTAATTTTTCTGAGGTGCCCGGGTTGAAAACTGTGTTGTCCCAGTTGTGTATTGGACACGATGTGGGCTGCACGACCGCTGTCTGGGACCTCCTGTTGTGTTCATTTACGGCCTGGTATCACCGCTAGGTACCAGGGCTATTATGTCACGCTGCCTGCCTGCTGCCACACTCACACTACTCCTCCATTCCTCCTGCTGCTGCTGTCTGTCTGTGTTTCCCACTGCCAGGGTACACAGAATTACCTTCTGCTGCCAGTCTGCCACCAGCTATTACGTCAAACAATAGCTGCTCACATTACTCCTCCATTCCTCCTGCTGCTGCTGCTGTCTGTCTGTGTTTCCCACTGCCAGGGTACACAGATTTACCTTCTGCTGCCACTCTGCCACCAGCTATTACGTCAAAAAATAGCTATATCTGTGTAATTGGTTGTAAAAACAAAACAAAAAAAACCAAAAAAAAAAAGGTTTAATTTTTCTGAGGTGCCCGGGTTGAAAACTGTGTTGTCCCAGTTGTGTATTGGACACAATGTGGGCTGCACGACCGCTGTCTGGGACCTCCTGTTGTGTTCATTTACGGCCTGGTATCAGCGCTAGGTACCAGGGCTATTATGTCACGCTGCCTGCCTGCTGCCACACTCACACTACTCCTCCATTCCTCCTGCTGCTGCTGTCTGTCTGTGTTTCCCACTGCCAGGGTACACAGAATTACCTTCTGCTGCCAGTCTGCCACCAGCTATTACGTCAAACAATAGCTGCACACATAATTACTCCTCCATTCCTCCTGCTGCTGCTGCTGCTGTCTGTCTGTCTGTGTTTCCCACTGCCAGGGTACACAGATTTACCTTCTGCTGCCACTCTGCCACCAGCTATTACGTCAAAAAATAGCTATATCTGTGTAATTTGTTGTAAAAACAAAACAAAAAAAACCAAAAAAAAAAAAGGTTTAATTTTTCTGAGGTGCCCGGGTTGAAAACTGTGTTGTCCCAGTTGTGTATTGGACACAATGTGGGCTGCACGACCGCTGTCTGGGACCTCCTGCCTGCTGTGTTTATTTACAGCCCTGGTATCACCGCTAGGTACCAGGGCTATTATGTCACGCTGCCTGCCTCATTGACTGCCTGCTGCCACACACTCATCCTCCTCCTCCTGCTGCTGAATTTACCTCCTGCTGTCTGTGTGTTTCCACTGCCAGGGAGCACATACAATGGCGCTTCCAACATGCGTGCGCCACCAGCTATTTGTTACGCTCAAAAATAGCTGCATTTCTTTAAAAAAAAAAATTTGAAAAGAGAAATAAGTGAAGAAGAAGACGATATTGAAGAAGAAGAAGATGAAGAAGAAGAAGAAGAAGAAGAAGAAGAAGAAGAAGAAGAAGAAGAAGAAAAAGGAGAAGAAGATGGAGAAGAAGAAGAAGATGAAGAAGAAGAAGATGAAGAAGAAGAAGAAGAAGAAAAAGGAGAAGAAGATGAAGAAGAAGAAGATGAAGAAGAAGAAGAAGATGAAGAAGAAGAAGATGAAGAAGAAGAAGAAGAAGAAGATGAAGATGATGAAGAAGAAGAAGATGAAGAAGATGAAGAAGATGAAGATGAAGAAGATGAAGACGAAGAAGATGATGAAGAAGAAGAAGAAGATGAAGAAGAAGAAGAAGATGAAGAAGAAGAAGAAGAAGATGAAGATGAAGAAGAAGATGAAGAAGATGAAGAAGATGAAGAAGAAGATGAAGAAGATGAAGAAGATGAAGAAGAAGATGAAGAAGATGAAGAAGAAGAAGATGAAGAAGAAGAAGAAGATGAAGAAGATGAAGATGAAGAAGATGAAGAAGATGAAGAAGAAGAAGATGAAGAAGATGAAGAAGATGAAGAAGAAGAAGATGAAGAAGATGAAGAAGATGAAGAAGAAGATGAAGAAGATGAAGAAGATGATGAAGAAGATGAAGAAGATGAAGAAAAAGAAGATGAAGAAGAAGAAGATGATGATGAAGAAGATGAAGAAGATGAAGAAGAAGAAGAAGACAATATAAAAGAAGAAGAAGATATAGAAGAAGATATAGAAGAAGAAGATATAGAAGAAGAAGATATAGAAGAAGAAGAAGATATAGAAGATAAAGAAGAAGAAGAAGAAGAAGTATATACAGTACTGAACAAATTTCTGGACACAACTTCTCTTTTCAACTTTTTTTTTTTAAAGGAACATCCCCACATAATCACTTGCTGTTGTTACTTGGAAAAAAAGAGGTTTCTTGCATCATTCACCCTCAAAACAAGTGTTGGAAGCTATTTAAGGCCATTTCGAATAGTCAGCTCGAATAATGAGCTCGAATACCGACTCGAATAGTGAGCTCGAATTCCGAGGTCGAATCGAATAGTAAAAATTATTCGACTCGAATATTCGACTGACCTCGAATAATTTACTATTCGAATTCGACCTAACTCGAATTTTGAAAAGGGGTATTTGAGCACCACTGATATCATCTCTCCACACCCAATCATAGCTGTGGATGCCCTGCAAACTAAGCTTCTTTTAAATGCCCATCACTCTCTCTCTACCCCTTTATGCAGAGCATCACAGGATGCTTATACATCGCTATAGCTCACGGGGGGCCCCATGCACCCTAGTTACCCCCTGATTCTGAGGAAGACCTCCAAAACATTGAACAACAGAGAGCACAAAGTTTTCAACAGTGATGGGGGAGGGATCTAATAACCAGTAATGCTTGGGAATTTTTTCACATCGAAAATGCTATTTTTGATTTTGACAAAATTCACGAAAAGCGTGAAAAGCATTTATTTTTGCAGGAAAAATTGTGAAAAATCATGAACATATTGTAAAATGATTTTCAATGGCATTTTTGCTCTTAAGTTGAATTTTACATTATTTTCGCGAAAATGAATGCAAAAAGAATATCGTCATTTTCTCTCATGCTAATAATCAAATAATTTAAATTAATAAAAATATAAAATGATCAGTATCAGATTAATGAGTTACTTAGGCTCCTGACAGTATAAGCAGACAGAGGCGCCAACAGGATAAAATATTCTAAAATGTTTAAAATGAGAGGAGGCAGAGGTGGACTTACCTCCTCCAAGCAGACACACATGAGTGTTGTGTATATTTAAAACAATTTTTTTTAACATACTCCATAAAGTGCAAGTGCAACACGTTTCGCGGGCATCTCCCGCTTCATCAGGCAATAAAAAAATGGAGCATGAAACTCAAATAGGTCTGGTGCAAAGCTCAGCGCCTCTGTGACAGGAGCTGAGCTTTGCACCAGACCTATTTAAAGAGGCTCTGTAACAAAATTTTGAGCCTTATTTCTTCTATCCTATAAGTTCCTATGCCTGTTCTAATGTGGTCTGTCTTACTGCAGCCTTTCCTAGTTGCACTCGGCTCTGTCGGGCTTAGGCTGGAATGTGTGGAATGTGCAGCACTGCATGTCATTGGCAGAAGCTTTACACACCCTCTCCAAGCTCTGCATGAGTCACACAGTAAGCTGTTCTCAGCCTATCATACTCTGGTTAGAAGCGATGTCTGTTGTTTGTAAACACTGCCTAAAAATGGCAATTATAAGCCAGGATTGCAGCAGGGAGGGGCAGAAACAGCACAGGAGAACATAATGAAGAGAATGGTATGCTTTTTATTGTATGAATTTTAGAGTACAGATTCTCTTTAAGACACAACACTCATGTGTGTCTGCTTGGAGGAGGTAAGTCCACCTCTGCCTCCTCTCATTTTAAACGTGTGTGTGTGTGTGTGTGTGTGTGTGTGTGTGTGTGTGTGTGTGTGTGTGTGTGTGTGTGTGTGTGTGTGTGTGTGTTGTGGTGATTTGACCAGTTACCTTAATCTATTTATGTATGTTTGTCTTTGGTGATTTTTTGATATAATAAACAGTTTTTGTACTTTTAAAATCATTTTGTGTTCTGTTGCTTGGGGTAAATGCCTCGCATATAGGTCTACTATAGGTTTTTTAATATTCTCATTTTAAACATTTTAGAATATTTTATCCTGTTGGCGCCTCTGTCTGTCCACACCTGGTGGATGGGTGTTGCCCCTTATTTCCTATCTACAGAGAGCGACTTCTTAATCCTGAGTGGGTACAGGTCTAATCTCTTCACCTGCTGATAAAGTGGTTGCCTAGACGGTAACCCATGTGAGTAACCCATGTTTGTACTTACCTTTCATAGCCACATACCAGTACATACTACACTATATTGGGCTCTCGGTGTCTCCATTCTGTGTTCCTTTGTTAGGCTCCTGAGTTATGCTGCTGAAGACATACTAGTGAAAAAGTGGGATTATTTAATAAAACCACTAACGTATGTTATTGGCTTAGGGCTGATGTACATTCTTATTCCAATTTATTATAGTTAGGATGCAGCTGTTGTGTCTTATTCATTGAAAATGATCTCACTATGGTTGTTTTATGTTTGCTTCCAGGCATGTTACAGTCACAGTTTATCAGTAAACATTATGTGTTGTGCAGGTGGAAATGTAACACTGTTGCATACCCTGGACTGTTTATCGTAGATCAGCTTTCCCATAATGCCGTCTGGGTATGTGACAATGCCAGTAACACAGAGCAGATGTGAATCTAGTGACTTTCTCTGGTATATCAGATGTTAAGATGGGCTCATCTCACCATCAGGGAAATCAGATTATAGTGTATTAGTTAAAACCATCCCATCCAAACAACCCATACGTCATTACGTTGTAACCTCTTTCTTTGGTTGTGACGCCCATCTTCTCGTTTGTGATTGAATTAATCTCTTGGAAAATAACATGGAAAGCCAGATCTATTTTCCCAGCAGTGTGTGTGCCTAAGAAGCCCATTAGCGTGACGTGGAAGTCATTTAAGATAAAGTAAATACATGAAGACTAGTTTCAACGTTACCCAGATTTTTGTAAACTGTGCAGTTGTCTGACAGTCTTTAAAGAGAAACCGTAACCAAGAATTGAACTTCATCCCAGTGAGTAGCTAATACCCCCTTTCCCATGAGAAATCTTAAAGTGAACCTCCGGACTAAAAATCTACTCAGCAGAACTGAAAAGGCTTGGTGTTTCTTTAACAGTTTCACAGCATCAGAACTTTGTTTTTCTTACCAAAGCATCATTTTTAGCTCCATTTTTAGCTAAGCTCCACCCATCAAAGAAAAAAAGCCCGGGCTTTTTTTCACTGATGCTGTGCAGAGCATGATGGGATTTCCTATGTTGTTGTTCATGTTGCCTAGCAACTGGGAGAGGTGCTCAGGACAAAGGACAGTTGGAACTGTGTCTCATGCTCCCTGTCACCTCCTTTAAACCAAAAAGATGGCTGCCATCATGAAATCAAACATTTGCCTGTTCTTTTAAAACAGTGTGGGTAAGAGATTATATTACCTATCTATTTTAATTAACATAACTAATGTAACTTAATGACAGTATGTTTGTTTAGGCTGGAGTTCCTCTTTAACCTTTTCTCAAATGGATCATCAGGGGGCTCTGTATGGCTAATATTGTGGTGAAACACAGCAGCACCTGAGATGCTGACATCACACTGTGGGAGCATTGTGGGAAATAACAGCTGTTTCCAACTGCCAAAAAAGCAATCTGCAGCTATTATTATTATTATTATTATTATTATTATTATTATTTATTGTATTTATAAAGCGGCAACATCTTACGCAGCGCTGCACAATAGATAAATGGGTTAACATACAGGTAGAACATACGGAAACTCACAACAAAACAAGATCATGCAAATGATTTGATAACAATACAGTGTCATAGGTCAAAATAGAGACTGTTCGAGTCTACAAGAGGGGTGGTTGCGAGTAAGATTGCATAATCAAGCTGGATACGTTAGGGAGGAGGGCCCTGCCGGAGGCTTACAATCTAAAGGGTGGCGTGGAGACAATAGGTGCGTCTTTTGAGAGGGGGTCTAACAGAACATATTATGGTGCTGGTGTAGGGGGGTATGCGAGCGTGAAGAGGTGAGTCTTGAGAGCTTGTTTGAAGGAATTAAAGGTGGGGGCGAGTCTGACGGCTGGTGGGAGAGAGTTCCAGAGAGTAGGGGCGGCCCTGGTGAAGTCCTGCAATCGTGCGTGTAACTGAGTTATGCGTGGTGCGACTAGGCGCAGGTCTTTGGAGGATCGGAGGGGGCGGGCTGGTATGTGCCTGTGGACCAGATCAGAGATGTAGGTTGGGCAGGTCTTGTGCACTGATTTGTAGGCAAAGCACAGGATTTTGAAATTGATCCTAAAGCTGATGGGGAGCCAGTGTAGTGCTTTACAGAGCGGAGTTGTAGAGGCGCTGCGGTGAGAAGAATGTATCAGTCTGGCTGCCGCATTCATTACCAATTTAAGTGGGTCAGTACGGTTAGAGGGGAGGCCAGATTAAAGAGAATTGCAGTAGTCTAGGCGGGAGATGACAAGGGCGTGGATAAGGAGTTTAGTGGTGTCAGGGGACAGGTAGGAGCGGATCTTGGAGATGTTGCGGAGGTGGAAGTTGCAGGATCTGGCAATACCTTGGATGTGGGCGGTAAAGGAAAGTTCAGAGTCCAGAGTAACGCCTAGACAGCGGGCTTGGGAGGTAGGGTGGATTATAGTATTTTCAATAGTGACGTGCAGATCTGGGAGGGGTGCAGCTGTGCGGGGTGGGAATATTAGAAGCTCAGTCTTGTCCAAATTAAGCTTCAGGTACCTGGCAGCCATCCAGGAGGAAATGGATGTGAGGCAGGCAGAGACTTTGTCCATGGTAGAGGAGGAGAGGTCTGGGGTGTGGAGATATATCTGGGTGTCGTCGGCATACAGGTGGTGATTGAAACCCATGGAGGAGATGATTTTGCCAATTGAGGCAGTATAGAGTGAGAACAGTAGGGGTCCTAGGACGGAACCTTGAGGAACACCAACTGAGAGGGGTGTAGGAGTGGATGAGGAGCCATTGAAAAATGTTGTAAAGGAGCGGTTGGAGAGGTAGGAGGAGATCCAGGCTAAGGCTAGGTCCTGAATGCCCATTAGCTGGAGGGAGTGGTC
Organism: Hyperolius riggenbachi; assembly: GCF_040937935.1. Taxonomy (NCBI): domain Eukaryota; kingdom Metazoa; phylum Chordata; class Amphibia; order Anura; family Hyperoliidae; genus Hyperolius; species Hyperolius riggenbachi. The sequence goes on along the minus strand of NC_090646.1, from coordinate 536,212,738 downwards.
GACAGTGTCAAATGCCGAGGAGAGGTCCAGGAGGAGCAGGATGGAGTATTTACCTTCGGCTTTGGCAAGGGCAAGGTCGTTTACCACTTTGGTGAGAGCGGTTTCTGTAGAATGGGCTGTGCGAAAACCAGATTGCAGGGGATCGAGAAGGGAGTTGGAGTGTAACGATTGTGGAACTTTCCCCGTGATCAGCGCACAACGCGTGCGCTGACACGGCGGAAATCCTCCACAAGCGTATAATTTGCAGGAACCCAGCAAAAGGTGCTACTCACCCGTAGAGGGAAAATTCCTGTCGGCAGATGGCGCTGGGGAGTGCAGAGGAACCAATCCTCTGTACCTCCACAAATGCCAGACAGGAATTGTACAAAACGCAGAACGCAATCGCAAGAGAGGCGATTGCGAATGAGAATGAGCAAAGGGACAGGTTGTATGTGTGTGTGCCAATCCAGTCGCCACCCCGCAACCGCACACACACAACAGCAGATATGAAATAGGAACGCGATCGCCAGAGGTGCGATCGCCAGACAAGACACAAGGCAGATCAGAACAGAATACGAGGTTAGCAAAGGCACAGCAAATAATACAATGAGGAGATACGGAAAATAACAAATGCTAGCTAACCGCGAACACCGCACTCATTCGCAACAGTGCACGCGGTTATGCGCGGTCTCCACGTGATAAGCACAATAGAGACAAGCACGCCTAACTAACCATTAACAGACAAACATGAAACAGAGGACACGAGCGCTTGCTTAACGGTTACCTCACCGAGCCTCCGGCAAGCGTAGCAGACAGATACACGAAAACAGGGACAAGCGAGAGATAGGATCCACAGCACTAGCGAAAAGTGGCTAGCGCGATCCAAGTACAGAGTAGCAGAACAGAAGGATCCCCAGCGCCAGCGAAAAGTGGCCAGCGCGATCCCAGAAGACAGAACAGAAGGATCCCCAGCGCTAGCGAAAAGTAGCTAGCGCGATCCCAGGAAACAGAACAGAAGGATCCCCAGAGCTAGCAAAAAGTAGCTAGTGCGATCCCAGGAGACAGAACAGAAGAGATAGCTGGTAGCAACCGCTGCACCAGCTATACTCCAAGAACAGAGATCAGAACCATTTCCTGTCAACCACCATAGGGACAGGACAATGGCAAACAGGCAAGACAAGACAGAACAGGCAATACAGATAATACAATCCTAACAGCACTAGGGAAATCTGCCTAGCGCAGATTTAGGAATTACTCTAAGCTGATGTTCAAACAGAGAGCAAGGCTGACACCCCACCAGGAGTGTTACATAGGACGAAATCCTTATGAACAGCGAAGCATTGTGGGAAAGACATAGTACTTATAGTACACGCCTCCAATGAATGTGGCCAGGCAATTTGCATGACAACATATGCAAATTCCTCTGCAAGCACAAGCTGCAAAACTGACAGAAGCTGTTCTTTCCAGAGTCCTGCAGCATGCAAACCTACACAATGGTCAAAAGGCTGGCTGCCTGCACAGGCAGCTGAGCAAATCATCACATGGAGTTAAGGAAGTTGGTCAGGCGTTGGTGGGCCAGGCGTTCAAGAATTTTTGAGGCAAAAGGGAGGAGAGAGATTGGGCGGTAGTTGGATGGCAGAGCAGGGTCAAGTGAAGATTTCTTTAGCAGGGGAAGCACAGTGGCCTGTTTGAATACGGAGGGGAAGATGCCGGTGGAGAAGGAGAGGTTGAACAGATGGGTGAGGACAGGGGCCAGATCAGAAAAATGTGGGCGCAGAGAATCAGATGGGACCAGATCTAGGGGGCAGGAAGTGGCAGGTGAAGTTGCCAGCAGCTGGTTGACTTCCTCCACCGTGACAGGATTGAAGGAGGTAAGGGAGGAGAAAGAGGAAGGAGTCGGATGTGGTGGGGAGGCGGGGGCGAAAGAGTGGAGGAGAGAAATATCCCTCCGGATGGTTGTAATTTTGTTGATAAAGTAATTTGATAGGTCAGTGGCTGAGAGGGTGGAGGTTGGGGGGGGAGGTGTGGGGTTAAGTAGGGCATTGAAGGTGCTAAAAAGACGACGTGGGTTGGAGGCTTGGGTAGCGATCAAGTGAGTGAAGTATATCTGTTTACTATCAGCGAGGGCAGCATGGTACGTCTGCAACTTGGTCTTGTATCCCAGGAAATCATTGTTGTTGCGGGATTTCCTCCATTTGCGTTCTGCAGCTCGTGTCTCATTTTGTAGTTTTCTTGTGAGGGCAGTGTGCCAAGGTTGGGGGTTGGGGCGACTGTTGGTACGAAAGGTCAGGGGAGCCGCATGGTCTAAGGCTGCAGAGAGATTACTGTTGTATTGAGCTGCCGCTTCGTTGGGGCAGGTTAGGCTGGGGAGGGAGGAGGAGAGAGAGTGGAGGGGTGTGGCTAGTACATTGGGGTCAAGGTTGCGCAGATCTCTCTGCCAACGTCCAGTTTGGGGAGGGGGACAGGGGGTGCTGGATGGAGTGAGGGTGAAGGTGATGAGGTGGTGGTCGGAGATGGGGAATGGTGTAATGTCCAGGTTGGTAAGTGCGAAGGCTTTGGAGAAAATTAGGTCCAAGGTATTACCGGCACTGTGGTTGTGGCGTTAGTATGCTGAGTGAGACCAAGGGAGTTGGTGAGCGAGAGAAGCTGAGTGGCAGCAGAGGTGGTAGGCTCATCAATTGGAATGTTAAAGTCTCTGAGGATGATTGTTGGGAGGTCGGAGGACAGGATGTGTGGGAGCCAGGAGGCAAGGTTTTCTAGGAAGTGCGATATAGTACTGGAGGGGGGGCGGTATAGGACTGCAATAATGACTGGGAGGGGATGGTAGAGGCGGATAACATGGGCCTTAAAGGAGGTAAAGTAAAGAGAAGGGGGAGGGGTAAGGACACGGAAGATGCAGGATGGGGAGAGTAGTAGGCCCACCCCTCCCCCAGGCCTGTTATCTGGTCTTGGGGTATGGCTGAGGTGTAGACCCCCGTAGGATAGGGCTGCAGCTGCAGGCAGGTCAGAGGGGGTGAGCCAGGTCTCAGTAAGGGCAAGAAAGGTGAGGGTTTTTGAGATAAAGAGGTCATGGATAGTTGTAAGCTTGTTGCGGATATATCTGGCATTCCAGAGAGCGCCAGATAGAGGGAGAGATTATCTGAGTATGGGGCGGATGGGAATGAGATTGGGGCGAGAATGTTCGTGGGTATGGGGAGGGTGGGAGGTGCGGCGGGGAGAGGGGCTAGGTGGGTAAATTTGGTTGTGGTGGGTGAGGTGGGAAGTATGAGGAGGGGAACGGGGGAGTTGGGAGACCGGAGTGGGCCTGGGGTTAGGATGTGTGGTGAGCAGTGGACAAGGGACCAAGGGGAGGAGCAGATGGAGCCAGAACATGAGGCACCAATAGGGCGGGTGATTAAAGGAAAGAGGAGGAGGTATGAGGGGGGTACGCATAATGATGTGTTGGGGATACATACTGTTGCACTGGGAATGGTGGTGAAAATAGGTAGGGAAAATGGTGTAGCAGAGGTTGGAGGATACTTGGTGGTGGGCTTACCTAGGGCAATGGAGCAATGTTTAGTCGTTTATCAGTGCAGTTTGTTTTTATTTGGTGGGGTGGCTTGTAGGCTGTGCAGTTCAGAATTAAGGGCAGAGATGATCTAGTTAGACAGCAATATTGTGCAGCAGTACAGGTAAGTTACAACAAAGGTAATGTTACCTTGATGTGGTGCTTATTTCTGTTGAATTACTGTTGAATTCTGGTAAATTCGTTTGTGCCCTTTGAAAGCTGCCCTAAGAAAGCGAACCGACTTGTCGAACCGACAAGCTACTTCACCTGCCAGCAGTAAAAATGTCGCCATATGATAAATTTCAGAATGTAGATCAAGGAGAGGAAAGATTTTACAATTAGCAAACACTGACGTAATGATTTATACATACAGTAATTATTGTGAAAATTAAGCACTTTTTCCTTTATGTTATTTGCACTGGAGTTCCTCTTTAACCTCCCTAACGGTTCATTTCTGTCTGTATTTATGAGTCTAAAAGTGGTATATTTTTTTTCAAGAATTTTAGGCCTCCAATTAGAGAAGCGGGACTCCTTTTGGACTTTTTTCCCTTTGCTATCGTCTTAGGTGGCAGGCAGAGAGTCGTCAAAATTCAGGCAGAGGTCAATGCAGGTGGCAGGCAGAGAGAAGTCAAAATCCAGGCAGAGGTAGGTGCAGGTGACAGGCAGAGAGTAGTCAAAATCCAGGCAGAGGTCGGTACAGGCGGCAGGCAGAGAGTAGTCATAATCCAGGCAGAGGTCAGTACAGGCGGCAGGCAGAGAGTAGTCATAATCCAGGCAGACTTTACAGAGTGGCACCACCTGGGCCAGTAGAGGATAGAGACAAACTACTCACCCTCCTCCAGACTCCCCCTCCCAAATGCCTCCTGCTGCTTCGTGTGCTCCTTCTCCAGCTGGAGGGCAATTAATACCACGCTGACACTGCCTCCACTTTTTCCATCACACTGATGCCACTCTCCTCTCCTGGCTTGACTTCTCCTCGTCCTCACTCTCCTGGGCAGGAAGACACTTTATGCTTCTGTTGCTGCCAGCTGTAGCCTGCTGCCCCCGAATCATGTGACTCAGGTTGCTTCATGGAAGGGCCAGCACAGGGCTGCCTGAGCTGATATGTGGGAAAAAACATGGCACAAATGGGTGGATTCACTAAATCGCGGTAATACAACCATTCGCAGACAGCGCACAGCAGTATTACCCTTATTTGTTCCCGCAAGTACTGCGAATTATGCTATCAGCGACAGCGTCACCGGCGGTACTCAAATAGCGCGACCATTGTTATGTAACACTACTAAGGAGTCAGCAACGATCACACTACCCGAGTACAGCGCGTTGTGCTAATAACTTAACTTGCGGACGGAAATAAGGGTAATACTGTCATGTGCTGTCTGTACCTGCATTACTGCAATTTAATGAAACAACCCCATAATGCTTCAGTGTATCTATGTGCATGAGGATGCAAAACCGCTTGCCACACCTTATTCAATCATTTATTAGGTACACAAGCTGAATTAAACTCGGCTGAGGTGGCCAATAGGGTGCCCAGTATTAATGAGTTAGTAGTGATATTTAAAAACAAAATACATAAACATGAGAGGCAGATCTTACCTTTCCTGAAGAAGTTGAAGACCAGTATAACTGGAAGCAATTTTAATTTTTATTCAACACGTTTCATGGGTCTCAGCCCGCTTCCTCAGGGCAGTCCAACAACACAAAAGTGCCTACAACACAAATATATAGTACAAGCTCAAATTTACAGGTCACATTTCCAACTGTATACTTTCAATTACTTCCACACATTAGATACACCATATTCATTATCATACATTCCATATGTAATATTTTTCACATTTAAAAACAACCAGTTTACAATAGGCAATAGATATAAGTTCACATACCGAAGTGCCTCTTTTACTATGAACTGTTACCGGCCGCAAGGGAGTGTGGTCTATGGCAAGACAAATCCGTGACGTGCCTAACATATAGTACCAAGCATAACATATAGTGCAAAGCAATATAGCATTCCCTGGGAGTATAAAGCAATGGTTTTTACATAAGATAATAAGAGAATAAGGTTAGTAAAAAATGTCAGTGCATGACACATGGGATAGGAATTATAATCTACTGTATATGGGAAGGGAAAAATAGAGTTCAGTGATGACTAATATAAGTGATGAGCTACTTCCCCAATAGGGTATATGATACAGCGGGTTTACATATTAAAGTGTCAGTGCACCAGATAAAAGCATCACAGTATAAGTGACAGCAGTAAAATGCCTTCTATAAGCATTCAATGCTTCGATGACTGTGAGACATTTAGAGCGCCAGTATTGCACTATGCTCATATCTGATCCTCCGCTACCATTTACTACCTCATTACAGCAATGACTGAAAATGTGCCCTGGGAAAAACATGCAAATACTAACTTTACTAATTATGTAAGTTGGCTGGTTCTTTGAAGAGAACCTCGACCAAGAATTGAACTTTATCCCAATCAGTAGCTGATACCCCCTTTTACATGAGAAATCTATTCCTTTTCACAAACAGACCATCAGAGGGCGCTGTATGACTGATATTGGGGAGAAACCCCTCCCACAAGAAGCTCTGAGTATCGAGGTACTTCTGGCGGTTTCTTGTCTGTGAACCCTGTTGCATTGTGGGAAATAGCTGTTTACAGCTGTTTCCAACTGCCAAAACAGCAAGCAACAGCTACATCACTTGCCAGCAGTAAAAATGTCACCATGTAATAAATGTCAGAATTTTAATCAGGGATTTAAAATATTTTACAATCGGCAAACACTGTCTAAATCATTTATACATAATTATTGTAAAAATGAAGCACTTTTTTATTACATTATTTTCACTGGAGTTCCTCTTTAAACTCTCTGTTGTGTTTGTGATGATTGAATACGGCAATGAATGTGCAAACTTGATAATGAAATAACACTATTGTCGCTTGCCCCAAGCAAAGATCTGATTTAATTAGTTTGGTTGAAAGTCCGAGCAAGTCATTTTCCGAGACCGGAGTAGCAGTACTAATAGCTATATTACTGAGATAGGCTACTAGACATCCAGACCGTACAGAATGCAGCAGTGTAATAACGCTCATAAAACAACTAGGTCACAGCATTGATTGATTTTAGCCAGCTACAAATCAAACCAGACTGACCTTTATTACAACACAATTAGAACAATACAAGAGGAAGTTATTAGATGAGCTTTGTTTTCTTTATTGCTGCTGTTTTACATATTTTGATTGATATCAATTCCAATGTTAGTGACTTGGAACTCAGGTGTCCTGGTATTTTGTAGCAAGATTAAAAGTATAAATGCAATGACACACAGATTATTAGACTGGCCATCGATATCAGAAGCAGGGATGATCAATGAGATGCAAATCATTTCTATTTGTTTTCAAATTTCATGTAAATATTATGCAGCTTGAACTTGGGCCAATAAAAAGTGACAGAATGTTATTCTGATTGGTTCAATTTCAAGCCTCATATAATCTACATGAAATTTAAATTCAAGGAGAAATTATTTTATATACATCTCATTCAGGGATGGTTCTAGCCTTTTTGTCACTCCAGGCAAGAAGACATGTGACAACCCCTCCCCCCCCCCCCCCCCCCCCCAATGCAGGTGTATCTCAGGTCCCTGAGATACACACAACTCGCTGATCCTGTCACATTTCGTTGCACACCACCTTACTGCCCTACCCCAGCTTAGTGTGTTAATGCAGAGTATAGCACAGCAGAAGCTGTGCTCTCACCTCTCCGCTAGAGTCCAGTGCTGTGATTCTGCCTGTCAGCTCAACACTCACCCTAGTGCCCAGCATCTCCTACTGCATGTAGCATGATTACAAGTTACATGAGGAGAGTGAGGTGCCAGCACTAGAGGGAGCAGAAAACAGACAGGATGGTCACAGCACTGGACTCCAGAGGGAAGGTTAGAGCACAGCTTCTGCTGCGCTATACTCTGCCTTTACACACTGGACTGGGGGAGAGCAGGAGGGGGACGGGAGAAGATAATGGGACAAGGGGACAGAAGGAGGCACAAATGGGGAACAGAAGGAGACACAAAGGAGGACAGAAGGAGGCACAGTGGGACAGAGGGAGGCACAGAGGAATGGACACAGAGTTGGGTCATCCACAAGGCAACTTAGGCAGGTGACTAGGGCGTGGAGAGAGTATAAGGGCCTGGTTTATGCTAGCCCCCAATAAATCTTGCTAAAAAAGCTAGGTGGCCATCAAAGTTGGACCCAAAGTCATTGCTTGCCTGGGGCACCATTTCACCTTAATCCATCTCTGGATGCACAGGGGGGGGGGGGGGGGGGGGGGAGGTGGCTCAGGGGGACTAAAGGTGCCACAAAGAGACAGAAAGAGGCATAACAGGAGACAAAAGGAGGCATAGGGACACAGAGGGACACACAGGAGGGCTGAGGTGGCAAACGCGGACTGAAGGTGGCACATGTAGACAGAAGGCACAAGGGGAAAGAAGAAGACACAAACACCCATGGGGGGGGGGGGGGGTTGCGTAGCTTAGTTTGGGGGTGGGGTTTAGTGTGGGGTGTGGCTTAACCAGGGGCATGGTGCCCCCCGGGACCAATGGCACTCCAGGCAGTGGCCAGATATCAGTAAGGCCGACACGTTTTGTGGGACCTGTCCGCTACTTCAAGTCTATAGTACAGTGTCTTAATGCAGCTGCACGTATGGACGTGGAGTGCTCCTGTTTCATTATCCTCTCAGAATCAATTGCTTACTTTCGGGGATCCTCCTCCCCCATACAGTACGTGTGAATTCTGATAGCAGGCAGTGGGCTGAAGTAAAGTTACAACATTTGAGGAACAGGTGTTCTCCGATATGGCAGTATGCATGATCCTAAGTGCATACTGGCCATGCTTACATCACAAAATACTGAAAGCTACACTATTTCTAAGCACATAAATAGAAATACGATGATCTATAACTATCATAAACTGGTATTACACGGACACTGCTTCTAATGGGGCTTTAATTGCACTGTACAAAAAAAATGAGCTGAATTACTTTTATAATCAAGTACATGGCTGTATAGGATTTCTGAAGTTATTAAAGAGAACCCGAGGTGGGATTTACTTATGCTAGTGGGGCACAGAGGCTGGTTGTGCACACTAACACCAGCCTCTGTTGCCCAATGGTGTGCCTCCAAGACCCCCCTGCGCGCCGCTATACCCCCCGCAGTGCTGGCGACACACAGCATGTCACCAGCACAATGTTTACCTCTTGCCTGTCTGTTAGCGCCGCCCCCCCACCTCCTCCGTATCGGCGCTACCCACCCGCGTCACTTCCCTCCAATCAGCGGGAGGGAAGGGGCGCGGGCGGGTAGCGCCGATACGGAGGAGGCGGGGGAGTGGCGCTAACAGACAGGCGAGAGGTAAACGTGCTGGCGACACGCTGCAAGTCGCCAGCACTGCGGAGGGTATAGCGGCGCGCAGGGGGGTCTTGGAGGCACACCATGAGGCAACAGAGGCTGGTGTTAGTGTGCACAACCAGCCTCTGTGCCCCACTAGCATAAGTAAATCCCACCTCGGGTTCTCTTTAACTGCGCTGGTACAGACAATCCTATTTCTAAACTGAGAAATTTCATAGCTTTCCGCATTGTCTGACATTAGAGATGGTTGATGAGTTGATAATAGTTCTGAGTTAATGCAAATTGTATACAAATGTATGCCGTTTTGTACATTTGCATAACACTTGCATCAACTCTTAATAATTAGCAACTCATTGACCAACCCTAAGAGGTATATGCTCAGGAGTGTGTGCACTGTCAAATGATACAGAGGATGCAGATTTTTTATGCAACACCAATACAAAGCAAGAAAGGTTTGTTTTTAGGACTCACTGCTGGTTAGAGTATTTAGATGTTACAGAACTTGAAAAACAAAGAAGATCGAGAGCCCTAATAGTGCAGCATGTCAAATCATTTGGTCATAAGAGTTAATATATGAGAATATACTCACAAAAGGTGGGTCACCTCTGGTAACCACTCAGTAGGGAGGTGTGGAGATTAGACCCAACCTCACTTGGGTTTAAAATTTTGCTCTCTGTGGAAGTAGAAGAAAGAGGGTAACACCCCTCTACCAAGGGTAGAAAAGAAGAATAAACAATTGTTCAAAACTGAGGCGCCAGATAAGGATAAAATAGTTAAAAAAAAAAACATTTAAAAAGGGGGAGGTAGTGGTGGACTTACCTCCTACAAGTAGACACATGATCAGGTATTCACTGGAAAAAAATCTTTATTCAAATAGACTCCATAGCAATGCATTTCACAGGTTACATCCCGCTTCATCAGGCAGTATATGGAGATTGTAAAGATCCAGACCAGGAGGGGCTCATACCTCGTCTAGATCTTTACAAACTCCATATACTGGGGATGTATGAAGCGGGATGTAACCCGGGAAACACATTGCTATCACTCTGGAGTCTATTTGAATAAATATATTTTTCAGTGAAAACTGATGGTGTGTCTACTTGTGTAAGAGGTAAGTACCTAAGTACAGCATTTTGGCAGCCACTGGGAGATCTTTCAAGCGTGTAGCCTGTCCAACTGCGCAGGCGCGGTAGCCATTGCACTGTACTGCGTCCGGGTCAAGGCTCCCAATGGAGAGAGACCAACATGTAGATATACAGTATTAGTCCCCCTGCTCTTTATTTTATTCCCCTTCTCATTTTTTCTATTCTCAACTTAGCAAATGGCTGACTACATGGGCTACAGTGACAAAAAGAATGAGGACAGGCATAAAAGAGACCAGTACAAAGCAAAGCAGTGTAGTTTTGTTTAAGACGATGGTTACTTGGTGTAGTTATAAAACCGCAAGTTTAAAATAATCTGTCCTGGAAAGTATTTGTAGCTCCGCTCATTTCTTTCTAGCTCAGGTTTAATGTGTGATCATATGCACAGACAAGTTTTTGTCTCCTTTTATCAAGGGTATATCCCTGCCTTTTATTTTTCTTATTGCATTTTTCATATCAACAATAAAGTTTATTATTAATAAAGACTTTTGAATATCTTGTACGTAGGCAATAATGAATGCAATAACAGATTTACATTTATTACTAGTGTTAATATTTAAACTGCTGCCCATTAAGACATAGACTGAGGGTATGCCTTTTTATTGTTTTGCTGATCAAATATTGAGAGAAGTATTCTAGAAATATTGTAAGTATCCACATCAGGAACCGCCACTCCCAAACACCTCAGAGACTGTAGTGATTACACACATCTTTAATTGGATGAAATACCATTGGTACAATAGGAACCTGCGAATCTTCTCAGCACAGACCACAGACATCCAGGAAACCCCTTGGACCCCCTCCTGACCGTTCACCAGAAATCGACACAATTTCTATCCGCTCCTCACATGTTAATCTCGGCGACATGTCAATGGCTGTAAACAAAGAGAAATTGTAAATAACTCATTAAAGAATAAAGTTACGTTAAAACCAAGCACACCATTGTTTTTCTTGTGAATTTTCCAATAAGTTTGATGTGTCACATGACCCTCTTACTATTGAAAAAACAAAAGTTGGAATCAAAATGGCCAACTTCAAAATGGCTGCCTTGGTCACCACCCATCTTGAAAAGTTTCCCCCCTCACATATACTAATATGGCACAAACAGGAAGTTAATATCACCAACCATTCCCATTTTAATAAAATCTATCCATATAAATGACCCACCCTGTGTATTCCTATTGATACAGTAAGGAAATGCAATAAGGAGATGTGCAATATTCAACATATACTGGGTAATAGAAAATTGTTTCAGGCAAGATTATATGTGGTGTTATGGTATTTTTATGGTAAAACAATGGCACTGAAAATACAGGTGGCTTCTTGCAGCGTATGGAAATAAGCATGGGTTGAACAGTTTTTAATCCATATCGCATACTTGTCTATGCACACAAGTGTATGCAAGCACATAATGTGCCTTGCTTTAACAAAGAGAAACAGTCCATCCAATTAGGGCAGGGCATAGGATTTAGATTTAGATTTAAGATTTAGCTCCTGTATGTGGAACAAAGATAAAGAGCTTGAAAATAGGTATTTTCTACTATTTTATTCTATGCGGTTTCTAGGAACTGACAAATTGGTGTCATGTCTGAATTATATCATGTCACAAAGGTGATCCAATAACTGATTTCACCCATTCCACAGTATATAATCCTGCCATGCTTCACATATTTATTCTTTGCTGGGTCCGGATGTGAACAATTCTCCTGGCACTGGTTCATATCAATACTTCTGTTTTTTTCTTTACAGCTGTTTACTTAGCTGTTATCTCTTCTAATGGGTATTGATTATGCTGCTGTTTATTGGGGGCATTGTACTCCTGGCAATGAGATTGTTTTTCTTTCATGAGTCTTAGTATGATTTTGCAAATTGCTTATACATAAATAATGTTGTCAAGGGAATGACTTGACTGTGGTGCCAGATGCTTTGATCCAGGGCACAATTCTAGGTGCAGTTACCATGTAGATGTTAGCAGCACGTCACTGTTTGCCAAGAGAAAAGTTGTAGATAAAGCCTGTAGATTGGTAATTATTGACAGTGACAGGACAATAACCACTTATACTAGCTTCTGTGTAAGTTGCAATCATTTTAAAGGTGGCCATTAACGATACAGACAATCCCTTCGATGATTATTATTATTATTATTTAGTATTTATATAGCGCCGACATATTACGCAGCGCTGTACAGTGTCGGCGCTATATAACTGTGTATTTTGTCTTGTCACTAGCTGTCCCTCAAAGGAGCTCACAATCTAATCCCTACCATTGCCAATGCCATGTGTCTATATTATGTAGTGTAAGTACTGTAGTCTAGGGCCAATTTAGGGGGAGCCAATTAACTTATCCGTATGTTTTTGGAATGTGGGAGGAAACCAGAGTGCCCGGAGGAAACCCACGCAGACACGGAGAGAACATACAAACTCTTTGCAGATAGTGCCCTGGCTGGGATTCGAACCAGGGACCCAGCGCTGCAAGGCGAGAGAGCTAACCACTAGGCCACCGTGCTGCCAACCACTAGGCCACCGTGCTGATCAAATGTTTCCTATCATTGTTATGATTGATCGGAAACAATTGGTTATGCCCACTAACGGCCGAAAAGCTGCCAACCACTTAAAGAGACTCCGTAACAAAAATTGCATCCTGTTTTTTATCATCCTACAAGTTCAAAAAGCTATTCTAATGTGTTCTGGCTTACTGCAGCACTTTATACTATCACTGTCTCTGTAATAAATCAATGTATCTTTCCCCTGTCAGACTTGTCGGCCTGTGTCTGGAAGGCTGCCAAGTTCTTCAGTGTTGTGGCTCTGCTATGAACTCCCCCTTCCAGGCCCCTCTATGCACACTGCCTGTGTGTTATTTAGGATTAGAGCAGCTTCTCTCATCTCTCTTATCTTTTACAAGCTGGATACATCGTCCTCTGAGCTGGCTGGGCTTTCACATACTGAAGAATTACAGACAAGGGCAAAGCTGTTTGCAGGAAGAAACAAGCAGCCTGAAACTTCAGTGCATGAGAACAGGGGGAAAGAAACACACAAATGATCTCTTGAGATTCAAAAGGAAGGCTGTATACAGCCTGCTTGTGTATGGATGTATTTTCTATGTGTGGACATACTGTACATCAACCTACTTCCTGTTTTGGTGGCCATTTTGTTTGTTTATAAACAAACTTTTTAAAACTGTTTTTAACCACTTTTAATGCGGCGAGGAGCGGCGAAATTGTGACAGAGGGTAATAGGAGATGTCCCCTAACGCACTGGTATGTTTACTTTTGTGCGATTTTAACAATACAGATTCTCTTTAAATCAGGTTAATGGAATCACTTGTTTTTTCGGATCCATTCCATCAATGTGATCGGATTGCTTAGAGGGTTTTCATCCACTAGTGGGCATGACCGATCATTTCCGATCTATCATAACGCTGATTGGAAACAATCGATCACACAAGTGATTGCATTGTTAATGGCCTCCCTTATACTGTACTTTTTTAATGTATTATCTATATAATGTCAAGACAATATAGAACACATTACTCCTAGGCTAGCCACGTTTTGATAATTGCTTGTGTTAGATGCTGGACACACTTTTGCATTGTAACACAACCGGCATTGATGTATATTGAGCCCATTTAACTGCACGGAATGGGACAATGCTGTGTTGCACACAGATATACATGCATCAGTACACTGTCAGTATGCACTGCCGCCAGGCGCATAAGTGTGCACATCACACAGTGAGGGGAAAGCTCATCAACTGGTACCCAGACAGCATTACAAACTTAAAGTGGACCTGAACTCTTGCACAAGACAGAAGGAAAACATAGAGAAATGCCCCCTGTATGTATTTAGAGAGTTTAGCATGTCTAATTCCCCCTCATCTCTGACTAATCACCACCATAATTTGATCTCTCAGCTATATCAGCTCAGGACCTCCTCTGCCATGGCAGAGCAGCTAATTTGTAAACACAATATGTCTGCTTCCATGAAAGCAAGAAGTAGAGACACAGGAAGTAGATTTATATCAGCTGTAACAAAGAAATGTTTTTCTTTACAGGTTATTATGCTGTTGGGTATCTTATAGAGCAGAGAGGAAGTTCGGAGTTCAGGTTCGCTTTAACAATGGTTCTAACCAGGGGCGTAGCAATAGGGGTTGCAGAGGCTGCGACCGCATCAGGGCCCTTGGGCCTGAGGGGCCCCGAAGGGCCCTCCCTCAAATGCTGTATTAACTTTCTATTGGTCCTGTGCTCACAATATTGACTTCTAAAGATACTTTGAGTAGTGGTAATCATTAACAAACTGTTCCCCATCCCTTTCTTGCACCTCTGACACTGTAGTTGCCTTTGGCAGGTTTTGGTGCGCCGTATCAGTTGTTATGTACAGAGTGTTTGGGGGGCACCTAGGTAAAACTTGCATTGGGGCCCACGGCTCCTTAGCTACACCACTGGTTCTAACCATGACCCTCTTTGTCCAAAAGAAAAATGAAACACTAACATACTGTCCTGACCATCTTCAGTGAGTTTCTGTGTTATGTCAGAATTTGTGTTATTTCATCCTTGCATTCAGTTATATCTATTCCAGTATCCCACACACCATACTACCCAGATGGCTTTACATATTGCTGATCAAATCTGAAATCCAGCCCCGGCTGTGCAGGACTAACTAAGTCATTGCCATTAACCTCTGCCCTTTCCTTGCAGCTGAAACACTATGAAAGCTGTTTGCAGCAGCTGTTCTGACCCAGAGCTTTGGAAGTCATCTCTACAGGGTCAATAAACACTGCTCAGCTAGCTCTGCAGTAAGTAGGCCACTGTGCCTTGTTATAAATAATACCCGCCTATTAAATCTCCCGCTTATTTTGTTGTCATGTCCTTGGCTGTAGGTTCAGAACCACTGATCTGATTATTTGCTTAGCCTCACTAACCTTAATTAGCTCTTGATTTACAATTTAGTCCGTGTAAATAAAAAGAAGTGCGCTATAGAAGAAAACGTAGCATTTTTTACAGCATTGCACTATTTTCCCTGCTTACTGGAAATCAGTCTTTATTTTCAGCTTAGCTGTCGTCTTACTACAAATGTACTGCTATTTTAATATAACATCAACAGCAGATATCATCATAAACGTGACCCACAGAGAACTGACCCTGCCTTAAATAATTAAGTTTATTTGCTGCCCTGCTGGCCAGTGACAAGAGAGAGGAGAAAGTATGCTGCCATCAATTATTTGTAGATATTGTTACAGGCTTGTTCTCTACCTGAATTGTGATCTGTGAGTGACACGCCCTTTGTTTGTGTTACCAATTTAATCAGTGCATTGAAATGAGCCAAAAAGACTTCTGGTAGGACAAACACAACAAGAAACACAAGCTAAAATTCCAATTTTAGCTGCGCTCATTCATACATCCTCAGGCTACTTCACCGTTGCAGTCACCATTTGGGCATGAACACCTCAGGAAAAGACATAAAACACATATGGCGGATAATAGTGCAGACTGTTTTGGCTACTGACACCCCTCTGGTGTAAACATATATTCAAGCTTACTGACAAGGTGAGGTTTGGGAAGTTTTGGAAACCGTCACCAGTTACAACCAGACACTCCCCTCCAAGGACCTATGTCCTCCCTGCTCACCGTCGTGCAGCTAGGCAAAGACTTGTCCAGAAGCCTCCTTTAATCAGCAGTCTCCCATATGCCTCATTGCCACTTGCTATCTCATTCAGTATGTGGTCCTTGCGCAGTACCTCAAACAGTAATAATACCGCCAATGTGTAAAACCAATTACTTTAATAGCTATAAAAACAGTAATGCGCGTACATCATAAAAACTTTTAACAAGCATATCACAAAGGTGTTACCGATCCCTTCATCCTGGATTGCGGCACCGCTCGTCTCCCGTCGTGCTAGCGTCCTCCTTGCTGCTCTCAAGCCACGCCCTACCGGTTTCGTCACACTAGGCGACTCATCAGGGGCTAACTGAGCATGCGTTAGAGGACATGTATATATACGCAGAGAGCGCCTGGCGGCAGCGTCCTGCCGCTGCCCTTCTCTGCTCACTTCCGCCCACAACCAAAAGGGATTACTTCCGTGGTCGGCATTGGTCACATGCTATGAGGTCACCATGCCGGCCAATCAGACAACCCCTGTGCTTCGTTATTCCCACCCCCCAAACATTACGTAGTTTATTTACCCCTTCTCCATGGTAACGCTGGGCACCAATCAATTCCGTGCCACTCAGCGTACCCTCCCAATTATACAGTGCCCGTTCATGCCGCAATCTATATCAAGTGCAACGATCGGTTTACATATACTTTAACCTGTAGGGACATTGCCACTCCACTTACATATATGCTAATCTACCACTAACATATTCCACTATCCCCTTCCTTTTATGCATAATTACATCCTATCAGTATTCACTTATATCTATCAACCATATTATATTGGCATTTCATTGTACTCACTCATTAGGTGTAATTTAAATATGATTCTTTTTTTATAATTTTTTATGTATCATCCCGCTACATGCGGGTACTTCTTATGGGACAACGTTTTTTTTGTACCACATATAGGTCAACCTCCCACACTTAGATACCAAAAAAAACCCCAAAAAACAAACAAGTTCACGGCAAAAGATGACCCTAAGGAATATCACATTGAGCAATGCATAACATGCAGAAGTAACCATGTGGTGTATTTGTTGTGGTGTGTGTGCGGATATAGATATGTGGGCCGTACCACACGTACACTACAAGAAAGGGTGGGTGAACATATGTATAAAATCACAAAGGGACATGAGAATCATAGTGTGTCGAGGCATTTTAAGGAAAAGCATGGCTGTAACCCTAAATTCCTCAAAGCATGTGCAATAGAAAAGATCCAACCGAATTGGAGGGGATGTCATAAATTGCGTAGTCTGTGTCAAACAGAGACAAAATGGATATATACCCTTAGAACTATGCACCCAGCAGGACTCAACATCGAGCTGGATATTAATTGTTTTCTAACTAATGATTAATAAACCTCCATGATGGTGGCAGGAAAAGTACAGTAATCGAGTTGGATGATATGATTGTCTTCGTACAGGAAAAAGGGGAGAAAAAGTGTGTGGTCCCTGTTCGCAGTGGCAGAAGAGACACCTGACAACTAGTAATGGTATCCTCAGTACAGAGTATTTTTTGGTATCTAAGTGTGGGAGGTTGACCTATATGTGGTACAAAAAAACGTTGTCCCATAAGAAGTACCTGCATGTAGCGGGATGATACATAAAAAATTATAAAAAAAGAATCATATTTAAATTACACCTAATGAGTGAGTACAATGAAATGCCAATATAATATGGTTGATAGATATAAGTGAATACTGATAGGATGTAATTATGCATAAAAGGAAGGGGATAGTGGAATATGTTAGTGGTAGATTAGCATATATGTAAGTGGAGTGGCAATGTCCCTACAGGTTAAAGTATATGTAAACCGATCGTTGCACTTGATATAGATTGCGGCATGAACGGGCACTGTATAATTGGGAGGGTACGCTGAGTGGCACGGAATTGATTGGTGCCCAGCGTTACCATGGAGAAGGGGTAAATAAACTACGTAATGTTTGGGGGGTGGGAATAACGAAGCACAGGGGTTGTCTGATTGGCCGGCATGGTGACCTCATAGCATGTGACCAATGCCGACCACGGAAGTAATCCCTTTTGGTTGTGGGCGGAAGTGAGCAGAGAAGGGCAGCGGCAGGACGCTGCCGCCAGGCGCTCTCTGCGTATATATACATGTCCTCTAACGCATGCTCAGTTAGCCCCTGATGAGTCGCCTAGTGTGACGAAACCGGTAGGGCGTGGCTTGAGAGCAGCAAGGAGGACGCTAGCACGACGGGAGACGAGCGGTGCCGCAATCCAGGATGAAGGGATCGGTAACACCTTTGTGATATGCTTGTTAAAAGTTTTTATGATGTACGCGCATTACTGTTTTTATAGCTATTAAAGTAATTGGTTTTACACATTGGCGGTATTATTACTGTTTGAGGTACTGCGCAAGGACCACATACTGAATGAGATAGCAAGTGGCAATGAGGCATATGGGAGACTGCTGATTAAAGGAGGCTTCTGGACAAGTCTTTGCCTAGCTGCACGACGGTGAGCAGGGAGGACATAGGTCCTTGGAGGGGAGTGTCTGGTTGTAACTGGTGACGGTTTCCAAAACTTCCCAAACCTCACCTTGTCAGTAAGCTTGAATATATGTTTACACCAGAGGGGTGTCAGTAGCCAAAACAGTCTGCACTATTATCCGCCATATGTGTTTTATGTCTTTTCCTGAGGTGTTCATGCCCAAATGGTGACTGCAACGGTGAAGTAGCCTGAGGATGTATGAATGAGCGCAGCTAAAATTGGAATTTTACTCTGAAGACAGGACTGGTAACTGTGTTTAGCGCGCACCACCTCTAATTGGAAAATTTTATGTGACTTTTAGCGCTGTCTTATCCTGATTAAGAAACACAAGCTACATGTCAGATAGTGCTAACATCTATGATCGATATCAGTATCCGCAAAGCCACTAATTACACACTGTTACAGCTCATTAGACTGCCCTGTCATATAAATTAAAGATGGACACCGGGCAGAGTAAGTATAGTAATGCCTTATTCATTGTTTAGGGCCTAAAGAATGTGTGATACACCTGTACAGGGGATCTCCACATTCACCCACATGTCGATGGGCGAGGCAGGAAAAAAATGCGCAGGAGCCCTTTCGGGAAAAATGTCACCACCATAGGCGCCTATTATAAAAGCGGCAAAAAAAGTAAATCTAAGTGCATGGTGGCCGCCTCTATCAAAATGTACCTTCTTTGATACAAATCATGGCATTTATAATTAGCTGTGATTTGTGGCTAAGTACATTTCGGCACCTGGAGGCACCTAATTGGCGGTAATCATCCAAAGAAGGTAAAATTCGACACCCAGAGGCATCAAAGTACTGGCAAGCATTTTAAATTTCAGTGCCCCGGTGCCCAGGATTATGTTGGGCGCCTAAATTTAAAATGTTTGCTGGAAATCAGGTGCTGCATTATACTTTTTTTTTTTTTTTCTTTACAGCATATTGCAGCTTTGCAGTAGAGGGGGAGTAAAACTTTATGGGGTTTAGCGTTAGGCGCCACCAGGGGATCTTAGGGTTAGGCACCACCGGGGGGGGGGGGGGGGAAGGGGGGTCTTAGGATAAGTCACCACCAAGGGGAGTCTTAGACTTGGGCAGCACCAGGGGGTCTTAGGGTTAGGCATCGGTAGAGGGAGGGTCCTGTGTGAGAGTAGGGTTTAGCCATAGTTAAATGCTAAAGTTTCTGCAAATATTACCAATATTTTACTATCGGAATACAGTAGTAGAATATCACTAATTTTAGCGAGGTTCTACTAGGGGTAATCTCCTGCACCATTTTTTCCAGGTGGCTTTTTTTCATGAATGCATCGGTGGATCCTGCCAAGGCTGTGCTAACCAATAATAAAGGCTTGGGTTGCTGTGCAGGCGAGGAAAGGGGGTCAGGTTCAATCTGCCTGGAAAGGGCTGTAACATATGGTTTAGCACAATGATATGTACCAGTAACAGGATTTGGTACCTAGCATGGAAGCTAAAGAGCTACAAGGTGGCCAGTAGTAGCGTATATTGGTCCTGTAAGGAGACCTACTGGAAATGGAGAGAATCACCTCAACAGCTGTCATGAAAGCAACATTGTAAGAGTACGTTCTGAGGTAAATGCACCTGGAACTCCAGGTTGGGATTTGGTCATTGGAGATATAAGAATGCTGTACATTTTTTTGAAGGCACCCCAGATAGAAGAAGAAAACTAGGTAATCCAAGCAAAGGATGGAAAGATGCAGTTGTGAAGGAAACAACTGGAAAAAGAAAGAAAAGGGAAAACAACAAGAGAGGTTAATGTTCTTCAAAGAATGTAGCACTAAAGGCGACACTACGTATTAATTTTAGAAATAAACTTTACATTTGACAATCTTTCCTTTATTTTCTGCTTGATTTTCATGCATAGAGTAATGTGAATCTTTTATGCAAGCGAGTAAAATATCTGGAAAATAAAATAATTGTAAAAGGAAATCAAATGTAATTGCTTAATTGCTTTGAGAAAAATAAGAGCTCTTGCTGGTTCGGTTCTAGAATCTAACATTAAATACCGTAGACCATTTTTATGCTTATCTGCATATATGAGATTATTTTAACAAATCACCTGTTTCTTCATATTATAATGTGTGTGACATAATTAGCCCTTTCATCTGGTCTGCTTGAATGAGTTCTACCGAGACTAGGATTATGTGACTAGGGTGAAGTTGAGCTATATAATTTCACCACTGGAGGGAGGAGGCTTACACTCCTCAGATTCAGCCATGCAAATAATGCTAGTGCCCGCTCCCAGAACTCAATCTTCTATTATGAACACATCAGCCAAGGATCATGGAACTCACATTTCAAGGGTGTTGTAAAGGTAGAGATAATTATACATTGTGAGGTTTATGTCAACGGTTTCTCTAGAAAATCTTAAATACATCAAGGGAAATGCATAGATTTGAAGCCATGGCAAATTGATCAAAAACGGGCCTGAAATAGGAGCAATTGATAAAAAGCTCATTTACAAAAGGCTGTTACATAAAGTGATGGCAGTCAAGAATATCCAAAACCTGCAACTATGGAACACAACAATGAGAAACATTAAAGGCTAGCAAAGGTTAGCCAATCATCACTCAGGAGCAGGGGGTGGGAGCCAAGGCAGGAGGCCTAAATGGTACTACTCCTAGTCCTACTCTGCCAATTCTGCTTTATCACAGAGGCCATATACATGGTTCATGGAATGGGACATAAATGAAGCCTTAAAAGCCTTTAGCTGAAGTACAGTGGCGTGGTGGTGATAAAATAGGTGACCCAGTTAAGAACTTCAGGGTTTTCCTTCTTATTAAGCTGGGTGTCGAGTAAGTTGAACTACAGGTACATAAAATTGTGTAGAGTAAATAAAGTTTGGAGGAGGGATAGGGGGTTTGGAAGGATACAATAAGCTAGTATTTTTCTTTCATGCATTGCTAAAATGACTAGATGCTCTAGCTTAGACAGATGGCAATGTGACAGATCGGACCTCAAATTTTGATAACGATTGACTGTAATAAGCAGGTCCGAAGTTAATGCTTAGAGGGATAAAACCAGAGGAGATCTGGTAGGAGGAAGTTGCATTTGGGACATTTAGACAAGTTAAAGTGGGCATTTAGAAGAATGTAAGCTCCATGCAGTATTCATTCAGTGTATGTTTTTAAGATTAAAGGATACCCAAGGTGACATGTGATATGATGAAATAGACATAGGTATGTACAGTAGAGATGGCCCGAACCTCCGATTTTAGGTTTACGAACTGGGTTCGCGAACCTCCGCAAACTTTCGTGAACTTGTGAACTTTCGCGAACCGCAATAGACTTCAATGGGGAGGCAAACTTTGAAAACTAGAAACATTTATGCTGGCCACAAAAGTGATGGAAAAGATGTTTCAAGGACTCTAACACCTGAGTTTTTGCATGGATGAGTGGGATAGATGCCAAAAGTCCCGGGGAAAAATCTGGATTTGACACAAAGCAGCGTTTTAAGGGCCGAAATCACATTGCATGCTAAATTGGAGGCCTAAAGTGATTTAAAACATCTTGCATGTGTATATGTTACGGCCAGAACCCGAAGTTTGGCCACTTCGCGTTCTGGCTGGCCACTTCGGGTTCTGGCCGGCCAATGTGCTGCGCTGTGGCCAATGTGAGAAATGGAATGCTTTCTGTAACATGAATGTATCTTCTGGCCGTTTCGCTGCGGCCAAATTGATCAAAACTGAAATGAAGCCAGCGGCAATGTAACAGATCAAGCCACCTGCTTTTTCTCTGCCTCTCTCTCCTCCCCCCCCCCCGCCTCTCTCTCTCCTATGGGCAGCCGATGGGGACATGCATGTCCCCCCCCCAGAGTCATTCGTCGCAGCAGGGAATCCTGCCGTTCTTGCAGAGCGGGTGCTGGCAGAAGCATTGTCTGCAGCCTCCCCGCTCTGCTTTCCTGGCATGACGAACGATTCTGGGGGGACACGCGTGTCCCCGCCGGCTGCCCATAAGAGAGAGAGAGAGAGGCGGGAGGAGGAGAGAGAGGCAGAGCAAAAGCGGGCGGCTTCATCTGTTACATTGCCGCCGGCTTAATTTCATTAAATTAACTAAGTTTTGATAAATTTGGCCACAGTGAGATGGTCAGAAGATACATTAATGTTACAGAAAGCATTACATTTCTCACATTGGCCACAGCGCAGCGGCCACTTCGCATATTGGCCGGCCAGAACCCGAAGTGGCCTGCCAGAACGAGAAGTGGCCAAACTTCGGGTTCTGGCCTTAACATATACATCAATCAGGGAGTGTAATTAGAGTACTGCTTCAGACTGACACACCAAACTCACTGTGTAACGCATCGCAAACAGCTGTTTGTGTTGTGACGGCTGTGCTGGACTGCTGCGCACCATGGCGAGAGTGCAGGCGATACCGTTTTTTAAGCCCATATGATCGCCAGGCTGAGGTAGCTCAATGACAGAACAACAGTGATTGTCCAGCTGATCGAATTTGGTCTGTCCACAATGAAGCAACGACCTTATTATCTTTGGTGTGCCACCCCCCGAGACACTCATATAGCCAGCAGTTATTGCTTCATTGTGATACGCAAGCCCCTTCACCGCAGCAGGGTAACGATCACGAAGGGGAATAGACACATGTACATGCCTTTTGTTTTGTTGTTGCGGCCGCAGTGCAGCCAGAAAAATTAGGCAGGCATGTACACGCACCAGAAAAATTATTATAGCGGCCGCTGCTAGCAGCGGCCTTAAAAATTCAGGAATCCGCCTGGAGTCCTGGTGGACCCTGTTGGTGGTGGCGGAGAAGGCAGTCAAGCGGTCTGCAGGCAGAGATGCTGTGTGGGGAATGACTTAGTCTTGGGGCAGGCAGTCACATCATCCTGACGAAGCTCGCAGTGGGCGGGCACAACGCGTCGATGGGCGGGGTCACGTCCCATCCTGTGTTCTGAGCACCTCACGCTGTTCCCTGGTGGGAGGATCGTACAGACGCTGAATCGCCGCTTCCCGCTGTTATTGACAGCGTGGTAGAGCGCAGCTAGAGACAGCAGCATTTCTGACATCTAGCCGGGCGCTCAGGAGTGGTCAGATACCGGACAGTCAGCGCTGACAACAGTGTACACTAGCTTGCTTGGCTGGAAATGTCCATGATTAACCGAGACTAACACCAGCGGGATTTCAGCTTACTAACCAATTGCCAATTGCACTAATCGTCTCCCCCTTCCCCCACTCTGAAGATAATCCGGACTCGGAGTATGTGGTGCCGGTACCAGTGTGGGTGAGATTGGGTGATGTGTGCCCGGTTATGTGTGAGGAGCGCTCCACAGGTTGTTTTTAAGTGGTTTTATGGGGTATATGGGAACTAACAGCAATTTGAAGTTTGTTACTGAATAAAGGTCATTTAAATTAGGTAACCCTTGAGCGATTGCTTCAATTTTGTTATTTAGTCACACGGCGTGCAGGCAGAGATGCTGTGTGTGGGGACTGACTTAGTCTTCGCTCAGGCCTGAGCTTGCTTTGCAGACCAGGCATCCGTGGTCAGATGGACCCTTGACCCAACGCTGTGTGCCAGAGATGTCACCACTTGCCTTTCAACATCACGGTACAGTTTAGGTATCGCCTTTTTTGAGAAAAAATTGCGGCCTGGTATCTCCCACTGCGGTGTGTGGCTTTGCTTTTGTGTGCTGCTTTTCCTCAGGTGGTCATCCCATTGCAGTTTGTGCTTTTTCATCATGTGCCTTTGTAAGGTATTTGTCCCTACGCGGGTCTTGGTCTTTCCATGGCTCAATTTTTTGTGGCAGAGAGTACAGATGACATTCCTCTCATCTGAGGCAGACACACACAAAAATGTCCACACCGTTGAGCCCTGGGGTGATGGCACTTTGGTTGTGGCGGCCAACTGAGTGTTAAGTGGGGTGCCAAAATCAGAGCAGGAGGAGGAAGATATGTCACACTTCCTTGCGGAAGCTGAGAAAGATGAGGTGTTCTGTGTTAAATAGTCAACTACGTCCTGACAATATTGGGGGTTGATGGCACATGCCTTCTTCTGAACACTGCACTTTGGTCGAGGGCCGCGACCACGAACAGACCTGCCAGGTGGCCTGCCTCTGGCTCTGCCTTTTGTTTTGTCCATATTGGGGGGGGTGAAGTGAAAGGTATGCACTGACTTGACTAATACAATGTACGGTTACACAGGTGCAGTGAACAGGTATGCAGTGACTGCTGGTACAACAATGTGCGGTTACACAGGTGCAGTGAACAGGTTGCAGTGGCTGGTATTACAAATGTGCAGCTGCCTGTCACACACACAGGTACCCTGAACAGGTGCAATTACTGGTGGTATTAACAATGCGTGCGCTCACGTAGGTATAGCTAGGTAGGTTCACTGAACAGTGAACAGGTGCAGTGATTGGGATTACAAATTTGCAGCTGCCTGTCACACACACACACACGGACTGCAATGACAGGTGCAATGACTGGTGGTATTAACAATGCGTGCACTCAGGTAGGTATAGTTAGGTAGGTGCACTGAACAGTGAACAGGTGCAGTGATTGCGATTACAAATGTGCAGCTGCCTGTCACACACACACACACACACACACACGGACTGCAATGACAGGTGCAATGACTGGTGGTATTAACAATGCGTGCGCTCACGTAGGTATAGGTAGGTAGGTGCACTGAACAGTGAACAGGTGCAGTGATTGGGATTACAAATGTGCAGCTGCCTGTCACACACACAGGTAGTCACTGAATGTGCTGGGCCTGGCAGTGGCACAGTAGGAATTAAGGTGCTAAAGGACAGCTGCGACTGACTGACAGAGCTGTATATAATGCAAGTGGCCCACACACACACAAAAAAAAAATAGATCACAAGCACAATATTAGCTCTCAAAAGAGCTGTTGAGGGGTGCTTTTTTAGCAATAAGAATCAGCAAGGAGCAAGCTAACAAGCCTACAAGAGCCTAACCAAGCTTTCCCTATAGCTCTCTCTGCAGCAGCTCACCCTTCTCTAATTACTGCAGCCACACAAGTGAGTGAAAAGGCTGATGCTGCCTGCCTTTTATAAGGGGGGGGGGGGGGGGGGCTCCAGGAGGAAGTGTAGCCTGATTGGCTACAATGTGCCTGCTGACTGTGATGTAGAGGGTCAAAGTTGACCCTAATGATGCACTATGGGGGCAAATCGAACTTCTGCAAAAGTTTGCGGTTCTTCTCGAAGTCGAACCACAGAAGTTCGCCGGGAACCGTTCGCCAGCGAACAGTTCTGGCCATCTCTAATGTACAGTGCCTAGCACACAAATAACTATGCTGTATTCCTTTTTTTCTTTCTCTGCCTGAAAGAGTTAAATATCAGGTATGTAAGTGGCTGACTCAGTCCTGACACAGACAGGAAGTGACTGCAGTGTGACCCTCACTGATAAGAAATTCCAACTATAAATCACTTTCCTAGCAGAAAATGGCTTCTGAGAGCAGGAAAAAGATAAAATGGGTCAATAGTTCATATATTTTAGCTCTGGCATACTTGTGTCATTGAATGTGTCATTGAGCAAAAACAAAACGGTTAAAACTTAAAACGTAGATTTAAACATAAAATAAAACTGTGGAATATCTTAAAAAGTAATTTTTTAAGAGAATGAAGACGGATACAATTGTTTATTTCATTTGTTTATTTTCACCTTGGGTGTCCTTTAAGGCTATCAATGGCTTTCTCCCAGTAATCATCTAGGTGTAGATTGATAGACACTGCTATTTTGGTTATTCATTGCAGCTTAAAGGAGCATGTTAATTACATTTGTACGCAATTACATATGTATGCATACATATACAGTACATGTCCCAGAGTAAATGAACCATACATTTTGTACTTCTTGTGTAGCTGTTAATTATAGTAGGTATTATAATCCGACAGAAAAAATGTGTGCATCAACCAAGTAGAACCTGATAAATATGGCTTTGCAAATTCGGCCTAATTGGCTAATCACGAGACATCGTTCATGCAAATATGCATTTGCTTTCTCATGCCAAAATATGCAGGGTCTGAAACTAATACCGCAAAGCGGTTGCCCTGCGAGGATTAGTTCATGCTACATCAGCACTATCCAGGAGCGCCATGGGGAGGCTCCCCAATGCCCCCATACAACCGGGGGGCCGCGGAGGCCCCAAGCTCTCTCACTGCCTGGAACCCACACTGCAGCACCCCGGAGGGGAAGGCTGGGAGGTGCAGGCGACCCCTCCCCCCCCCCCCCAGAGCCCGCACCCACCTCCCAAAATTGAAATCAGGCACTTATCTTAATGTCCATTGCGTTCTGCTGCATGTGCATGACCTGGGTGCGACACATAAGAAAGGAGTGAAGCATGGGCCCCCGAAGCTTGTAGGGCTCAGGGGTGGCTCACACGCAACACTCCAGAGGGGGGGGGGGGGGGGGGGAGGACAGGTGCAAACAGCCTGCTCCAGGGCTCTCACCTCCTAGAACAAGCCATTCACCACCCGCCTCCAAAGGATAGAAATGCAATACTGATTTCAACAAAGAAAAAATGTCTGCATCAACCAAGTAGAACCTGATAAATATGGCT
The DNA here is from genome assembly GCF_040937935.1 of Hyperolius riggenbachi. Classification (NCBI taxonomy): domain Eukaryota; kingdom Metazoa; phylum Chordata; class Amphibia; order Anura; family Hyperoliidae; genus Hyperolius; species Hyperolius riggenbachi. The sequence goes on along the minus strand of NC_090646.1, from coordinate 536,185,979 downwards.
TTGCAAATGTGGCCTAATTGGCTAATCACAAGACATCACTGGCATCTAAACCATTGTCATTCAAGAAGTAACTTTAAAAGTAAAAGAAATTCTGAGAATCCCATATGAGGATATGGACTAGTCAAAACCCTGTTGGTAAGAAGTTCAGAATTGGTAGATAATAATACTGGAGGCAGTGACAGCTACATAGGAAGTAAAAAATAAATAAATTAAAGTGCATTTACTCTGGGACAAATGTACATCTTGTATGTATGTGTACATATGAATTTTAAATTTACAGTGTTTTGTCATAGTGCCTTTAAAGAGACACTGAAGCGAGGAAAAAAATTATGATATAATGATTTGTATGTGTAGTACTGCTAAGAAATAAAACATTAGGAGCAGAGACATAAGTCTAATATTGTTGCCAGTACAGGAATAGTTAAGAAACTCCAGTTGTTATGCAAAAGAGCCATTGAACTCCAAGACTTTCAAAGTGGCAGAGAGCTCTGTCTTCTGAAGCTTATTATCTCAAGTGTCAGTCACTGTATTGTTTTTTTTCTCTGCAGAGGACAGTTCAAAAGTTCACTAGCCTGCTCTGTAAAATCATTTAAAATGCTGAGTAGTGTGTAAACTGCAAATATTAGAGAATGCTGCAATGTTATTGACTTAGTCTTCGGGCAGGCCTGAGCTTGCTTTGCAGACCAGGCATTCGTGGTCAGATGGACATTTGACCCAACGCTGTGTGCCAGAGATGTCACCACTTGCCTTTCAACATCACGGTACAGTTTAGGTATCGCCTTTTTTGAGAAAAAATTGTGGCCTGGTATCTCCCACTGCGGTGTGTGGCTTTGGTTTTGTGTGCTGCTTTTCCTCAGGTGGTCATCCCATTGCAGTTTGTGCTTTTTCATCATGTGCCTTTGTAAGGTAGTTGTCCCTACGCGGGTCTTGGTCTTTCCACGGCTCAATTTTTGGTGGCAGAGAGTACAGATGGCATTGCTCTCATCTGAGGCAGACACACACAAAAATGTCCACTACTAATGTTCTAGTAATTATACTACACAACCAATTCATTATATCATAATTTTTTTTTTTTTCGCTTCAGTGTCTCTTTAAGAACCATGTTAGAGGAGGTTTCTCTCCAAAGTTGGCAGTTGTACACAAGAAATTTGGGAATTTGCAAGGGAAGTATTATTCTTTTATTGGGACGTATCTAGAAGCTTATGGGTTGAGCATGTAATAGAAAGATTGGTAAGATGGTTCTTGGAGGAATTTTTGTGTAGCGTATGGAAAGGTAGCAATAACTTGTTATCATCAAGCAACTGGCCTAAATGTGTTATGTGATTATGGGCCCAGCAGATACGTAGTGGAGAGTTAAGACCAGTAGAGAAGGAGGGCATGAAAGTCAGGGGCATTAGTAGGAAGGTCGGTTTAGTAAAGCAAAAGGAATACATTAGATTGAGTAAACAATATAGTTGTTTATAGAAGAGTCAAATGAACTCCAACAACTTTAAGGGGTTTCGATTTAATGAGCAATTGGTGGTTCCTAATGTAAGTTATTTAATGGAAGGTACAGTTTGATCAGTCAGTGATGTAGGCTAGACATTTTCTTGTTTTATTACTATTTTTTTTTAAACTTAAGATGTTTAAAGGAAGCACTATCTGATTCATGGGATTAGAGCCAGTTTTCACATTGTCTTTTTGTTAGCAGTTAGTTAGTAAATGAGATTTTAGGGTGGGCTGATTTTACTTCACAAAAAGTGGACCTAGTGTCCTGGATAGCTTGGAGGTAGTATTTCTGAAGATGAGCAAAAGCAAGATGCTAGCATTTGCCTCTCAAAACGACCACTGGTGACGAATACACTAATCCTCGACTGGAAGTTGTGGCGGAGCTTGGGTAGAAGGAATGGAAAGGAAGGAGGAGGTAGTGGGGTTCAGGCCAAAGATCAGGACAGGAAGCAAGCTAGCAAAGTTGATATCTAAGGAGGTTGAGACTGGTGGTAGATCACCAATGGAACAGGTGAGTCAGAGTATAAATTACAGCTGGCCACAAAGAGTTAATCTCTTAGCTGCAGAGGGAGGAGATGGGTGGGGTCAGGGGAAGACTGCTGGGGAGTAAATGTGGTTCCCTAGCTGGGCAATGCACAGTCCCCGAGCAGCTTTTTGTTTTCTCAAGTCACACACTTTTCCGGATGGAATTTTTTCTGAAAAGACATTTCACACATGAAGATTGTTCTAGTAATAGCATCAACCTTTATTCTTATTTTTCTCATTTTGGTGAACTAGGGTTTCAAATATCACAAATGTAAAGCCAGGCAAGTAAAGCTGTCTCTCTATCACTTCATTACAATCACACAACCTCTTCATCATTAACAATTACTGATAAGAATAGTATTTGCCTTAAGATGATCTTCAGGTATATATTTAACACAATAAGGAATATAGTGCTACCTATGTATAAGAAAAAATCTCAGTCAAGCCAAACACTCAGTTGTTTTAGATGACTGACCTTCACTTTGCAATGTAATTAAGGCCATTAGTGCTGATAAGGTGCCTTTTCCCACTGTGTTGTGTTTTGCTTTTATGTTTCGTGTAGCTGGTACACATTAGTGTTATTTTTTTTAATGGTCAGAGATATTATTTGAATAGCTTTATTTTTACTTGAAGTTCCGCTTCAGATCTCAATGTCATCGTGTTTATTCTGCTAAAAGAATTTAAATAGAGAATTTATTCAACACATATTATTTCTGGATGCTCTTTTATTTGGCTTGGCTGGTTACGTAGCCATTGGCCGTGCCCAACTAACCAATGTTACTGCGCCAATAAGATTATTGAGTCCTAAATATTCAATTGGGGCCAATATCCCAACAAATGAAGCATAGTATTTTGCACAAAGCATTTTATTATTACATTAAGTGCTGCTGGCAGATTTAAATGAATAGACAAGGACACTGAGTATATTGTGCGGATGTCACTGTTTAGGTACACAAGCCATTCAGGTGACATTCAGAGCTTTGTGCGGAAATAAAACGTATGAATAGCAGCCTTGGAGCCATCTTTCCTGCTACTGGATGCCATGTATGGGATTTCTGTGGACACGCTTGTTTATACCAGTTGAGACTGAGAGGTGACAAAGAGGTGCGACTTGCAGGACAGTCAGAATTGGCTCAATGCTCTGGGCAGACTTGGAAGCTTAGCTACGAAAAAAGATTTATATAAAATAGAGTCCAACTTTAATATAAAATAATTGATTGACAATCAGCTTGCAGAGCCTTCTTTCTTTCTTTCTTTCTTTTTTTTTTTTTGTAGCAATGAAAGTAAATTGAACCTTGAAAACTTATGTAAACACTTTCTACAGGTATCCCAACTTTTGTTGATTATTATGAAACCGTATTGGAAAAAAACAATATTAGTACCAGCCATATTTATTTCCTTTTAAACAATACCAGTTGCATGACAGCCCTGTTGATCTATTTGGCTGCAATAGTGTCTGAATAACACCAGACACAAGCATGCAGCTAATCATGTCAGATGTGTCAATAATGTCAGAAACACCTGATCTGCTGCATGCTTGTTCAGGGTCTATGGCTAAAAGTAGAGGCAGAGGAGTCATGTAACTGGTATTGCTTAAAGGGAACCAGAGACGAAGCCTGAGTAAAAAATAAAAAAGCGTTTTATACATACCTGGGGCTTCCTCCAGCCCCATAAGCCTGGATCGCTCCCACGCCGCCATCCTCCGCTGCCTCTATCACCGGACGTGGCCAATTGTATGCAAGAGCAGGGACTCCCTCCATATCCTTACGCATGCGCCTGCGTAGTATGGCGGCGCATGCGTAAGGATATGGAGGGAGTCCCTGCTCTTGCGTACAATTGGCCGCGTCCGCCGGCAGTGACGCACTGTGCTTGCATCGACTGGCTCGACTGGCTGAAAGTATGGGACCCGGTACCGACGGAAAGAGGCAGCGGAGGATGGCGGCATGGGAGCGATCCAGGCTTATGGGGCTGGAGGAAGCCCCAGGTATGTATAAAAGCTTTTTTCAAACGTCTCTGGTTCTCTTTAAAAGGATATACATATGGCAGACTCCACATCCCTCTCACTTCAGTTGTCCTTTACAGAGACACTGGAAAACCAAAAACGTCCCCTGGGGGGTACTCACCTTGGGAGGGGGAAGCCTCCGGGTCTTAATGAGGCTTTCCCCGACCTCCTCTGTCCCACGGGGGTCTCGCTGCAGCCCTCTGAACAGCAGCCCGACTGACCTGACAGCCTGTTTTTTTTTTTTATTTACCTTTCCAGGCTCCAGCGGGGGCGCTGTTGCGGCTCTTCTGACGGAGATAGGCGTAAATAGCCGATCTCCGTCGGGTCTGCTCTACTGCGCAGGAGCAGGAGACTTGCACCTGTGCAGTAGAGCGGCCCAACGGAGATCGGCTATTTACGCCTATCTCTGTGGAAAGGAGCGGATACTGCGCCTGCGCTGGAGCCAAAAGGTAGATATTTACATCGCCGCCACTCCGGGTGGATTTTAGCCGCCGCCGTGGGTCCGATGAGGACGGGGGAAGCCTGAATAGGATCCGGAGGCTTCCCCAACCCGAGGTGAGTACACCCTAGGGGAGTTTTTTTCGTTACAGATTTTCTTTAAGGGAACTGGTTTCAGTTCTGTTGGCAGGGGCGTTTCTAGGTTCCTGGGAGATCAAGGGGCACCCCTGGGCACCAAGAGGGAATGATAGAGCGGCCCGTACAGCACGTTGCAGCAAAAAAATGGGCATGGCTATGTTGCGGAAAATGGGCGTGGTCATAGGTGGGGCCAAATGTACATGAACATAGCAGTGGTGTAACTTAAATATATTCAATAGGCAGTATTTCACATAAATAACCCTCTCACCTGGCTTCTGTCTTGTCTTCGGCTGGCTGGCCTGTGTGCTGTACTCGGCTGGCGGTTATACTGGGCTTGCTGGTGGTGATGCTGGCTTGCCTGGCTGGTGGTGATGCTATGCTATGCTGTGCTGGCCTGGCTGGTGGTGAAGCTTTGCTGGCATTGCTGGCGGTGATGCTGTGGCCTGGCTGGCGGTGATGCTGAGCCGGCCTGGCTTTGCTGGTTGCTGGGCCTGAGGCTTTGCTGGGCGATTTGCTGGGGGCTTTGCTGGGGTGAGGGCTTTGCTGAGCTGGGGGCATTGTTGGGCGCTTTGCTGGGCTAGAGGCTTTGCTTGGCTGTATGCTTTGCCGGGCTGGGGCCCGGAGGCTTTGCTTTGCTGGGGTCTTTGCTAGGCTAGGAAGGGGGTTTGCTTTGCTGAGGGCTTTGCTTTTCTGGGCTGGGGCCCCGGGGCTTTGCTTTGCTGGGCTAGGGCACGGGGACTTTTCTGGGGCCCTGGGGCTTTGCTTTACTGGGCTGAGGCCCAGGGTCTTTGCTTTGCTGGGGCCCGGGTGTTCTGCTTTGCTGGGGGCTTTGCTTGGCTGGGCTGGGGGGTTTTCTGGGCTGGGGGCTTTTTTTTTACTAGGCTGAGGCCCAGGGTCTTTACTTTGCTGCGGCCAGGGTCTTTGCTTTGCTGAGGCCCGGGTGTTCTGCTTTGCTGGGGGCTTTGCTTGGCTTGGCTGAGGACTTTTCTGGGCTGGGGGCTTTGCTTTGCTGAGCCTGGGGCCTGGGGCTTTACTTTGCTGGGGCTTTTGCTGGGCTGGGGAGTTTACTTTTCTGGACCCAGGGGCTTTGCTGGGCTGGGGGCTTTGCTTCAGCATAGGTAGCTAGGTATAGATGCCTTCAGGATAGGTAGCTAGGTATAGGTGCCTTCAGGATAGGTAGCTAGGTATAGGTGCCTTCACTACAGATAACTAGGTATAGGTGTCTTCAGTATAGATAGCTAGGTATAGGTGCCTTCCGTATAGATAGCTAGGTATAGGAGCCTTCAATATAGGTAGGTGGGTATAGGGGCCTTCAGTATAGGTAGGTAGGTATAGGGGCCTTCAGTTCATTATAGGTAGCTAGGTATAGGTAGGTTCATTATAGGTAGTAAGTATAGGAGTCTTCAGTATAGGTAGATAGGTATAGGGGCCTTCAGTATAAGCAGATAGGTATAGGGGTCTTCAGTATAGGTAGGTAAGCATAGGGTCCTTCAGTATAGGTAGGTGGGTATAGGGGCCTTCAGTATAGGTAGATAGATATAGGGCCTTTTAGTATAGGTAGATAGGTATAGGGGCTTTTAGTATAGGTAGATAGGTATAGGGGCCTTTCGTATAGGTAGGTAGGTATAGGGACCTTCAGTATAGGTAGATAGGTATAGGGGCCTTCAGTATAGGTAGATAGTTATAGGTCTTCAGTATAGGTAAGCAAGGTATAGGGGCTGCCACCCCCCCTCCTTCTCACCCTCCCAACCCCATCCTACACTCGTCCTCCCCGCACATCTACAAGCAGCGGCATACCTATGCCTCACGATTCCAGCACAGCTGCAGACATCTCTCTTCCTCCTCGCTGTTTCCTCAATGCTCGGTTTCTGTTAATGACGGGATCGGCGTCATCAGCAGAAGCCGGTCACTAGGGGAACAGTCTGGAGTTAGAGAGAGTTCTGCGGCTGTGCGCTCCACGCTGGAATTGCGAGGCGTACATAAGCTGCTGTTTGTAGATGTGCGGGTGGGGGGAGCGGAGGACATGGGTAGAGGGGGGGGGGGAAGGGGCGGATGGAGTAATTTCTGCCTAATAAGAAGAATTTCTACTCACTAGACCTCCTTCCTCCCTTTCAAAAGCCAGCTTACATACCTTGGCCGGGAACTGAACCCAGGTCTAGTGCTCGGTAGGTAGCTCTCTTCATCACTATACCACCACCAACACTACATGCTGAAGCCAGCCTAGCATGTACCATTATGATATATCCAAGAAAAAAATGAGCTTGCTTAGGGATTTGTAGGATGTCAAAAGCCAACTCGCATACATTGGCCAGGCCCAGGAATTGAACCCAGGCCTACCGCTCTGCGAAATTGCCTGTGAAATTCTGCCGGTATCCGTTGATGGTTTTAAGCTGAAAATTCAGTTCAATGGCATCAAGTCCTAGAGAGAGAAAGAGAGAGAGAGAGAGAGCTCATTTTTCTCTTGGGTATATCACAATGGTACATGCTAGGCTGGCTTCAGCATGTAGCATTGTAGTGTATTGTGTTGGTGGTATAATGGTTAGGATAGCAGCCTACCGAGCACTAGACCTGGGTTTGATTCCCGGCCAATGTATGTAAGATGGCTTTTGAAATCCTACAATTCCCTAAGCAAGCTCATTTTTCTCTTGGATATTTCACAATGGTACATGCTAGGCTGGCTTCAGCATGTAGCATTGTAGTGTGTTGTGTTGGTGGTATAATGGTTAGGATAGCAGCCTACTGAGCGGTAGGCCTGGGTTCAATTCCTGGGCCTGGCCAATGTATGTGAGTTGGCTTTTGACATCCTACAAATCCCTAAGCAAGCTCATTTTTCTCTTGGATATTTCATAATGGTACATGCTAGGCTGGCTTCAGCATGTAGTGTTGGTGGTGGTATAGTGGTGAATAGAGCTACCTACCGAACACTAGACCTGGGTTCAATTCCCGGCCAAGGTATGTAAGCTGGCTTTTGAAATCCTACAATTCCCTGGAAGACGAGACCCTCCGGGAGGAGGGAGAAGGGAAGAAGGAGAAAAAGGACTAAGGGAACAGTCAATAGGGTCTATGGGCTACCATATGGCATAAACAAGGTTCCATTTGCGATTATTTTAATTTTCCGCCGGAATCCGAAATTTCGCGGAATTTCGCAAAATTCTAGCGGAATTTTCGTAGCGACGGAATTCAGCGCTGGCGGAATCCGCGAATTCCGGCGGAACGGAATTTGCTTTTTCCGATCATCCCTACTCAGGAGCACCTGGCTAACAGTACAGTAGTTCATACAGCCCCGTCAGGGAGCCACTGCTCTTAGCCACCATATAACTATAACAATTTAATTGTCAGCACAAGATAAACTTGCAGAACTTTTCAAACGTTTCAAAGCAACAAGTGCCTATTATGGAAATGAATGCATAGTTCTGAAACCTTTGTGTATTCGCAGCATCTGAGAGATGTATAGAATCAAACAGTGGAAATAATGTAATGGATCACATGATTCTGGATATTTACAACCCACATAAACACATATCCATACAAATAATTAAGGCACATGACTTAGACTCCCAGCATATTGTTTCTGAGATCCTGATATAAAGAGAGCAAACTCACCAGAAAGCTGTTACTACTTCTTCAGAATATTTTTTTCACTTTTCAGATTGACAGATCTTCCTGGTCAGTAGCATAGCTCCCAACTGTCCCTCTTTTGGAGGGACAGTCCCTCTTTGGGAACCCTGTCCTTCTGTCCCTCTTTCCTTCTAATTTTTCCCTCTTTCAGGACTTTGTCCCACTTTCTATGCAAATATATGTATTTCTCTACTGAAAAATGTGTTTAATTGGCTCTAAACTTTATTCCCATCTTTTAAATTTATATATTTCTTATTTTCAGATGTTAATATGAAGGAAAATGAACCAGGATAGAAAGGATCAGTCTGGTTTGAATTATAAATCAACATATTTTTCTTATGAAATCTTTATGGTATGCGTGACTAGGGATGTGCCGGGGGGTTGATCAGGGGTGTAGCAGGGGTGTGGCTTAGGTGTCCCTCTTTCTCATCTCAAAAAGCATCTAAACTGCATGCTTGTTCAGGATCTATGGCTAAAGGTGGTCTTTGATGGATGTCGCCTTTCGGGAGACATTGCTGGGCCGGCCTGTACAGATGTGAGGCACTCTGTTGCTATGCGGGGTCGGAGGGACGATGAAGTTGCGCATGTGGCATCATATATCAGGCGGGGGAGAGGCATGCACTATGGGATCTCCTGTCGCTGGGGGAGAGTTGATCCGCCGGGCAGATCGCTTGCGGATTGGGGGCCTATGTACACATGCCTGATTAAAGTGTTCTGAGGCGGCCGATAATGCCCGCCATAGCCAACTTTAGTCAAGCATGCGTGCAAAGCTTAAAAGTATTAGAAGAAGTGGATCAACGGGACAACCAGTCAATGTGCATTGTTTAAAATGGAAATCTATATGTCAGCCTCCATATATCTGTCATTTTGGGTTTCCTTTACATTAATTAGGGGTCACCATGAAGAACTGTCTAATACGCATTTCAGCTCTAGAAATGACTTACATAACTAGTGCCAGCACACAGGGAAAATGCAATAGAGCTGCGAATAATAAAATGGCATTTAGTAGGAAGGAAACACTGCTCCCTAATTGGTAGTAAGTGTATGGGAAGCATCCGCTGTGGTAACTATCAGGGCCGTTGTCCTAGATGGGTCCCTGGGGTACAGGACAGGCAGGTGAGCAGGCCCTTCTCTGCACTGATAATGGAAATGTTCATAAATAGAATGGAAGAGTTTAATGATGGGTCACCCTGGGAATATCATGACTCAGTCTGTCCTGCTTGACTCTCTGTACTGCTAGAAACATTACAGGACAACAGGGCAGGATGCTATACTTCACACTGCATGTACAGCCACTCTATTCCTTCTATGAATTATTCATGGAAGGTCTCAGATTGCAAACCGTATGCTCCATCTATATTTCCAGCATTGAGGGATCACCACTCACTTTCCAAGGCTGATAATGAACTAATATAATAATCCTTTGTTTTTAGATCATCACCACATGATGCAGTGCTGCACATAAAGTAATAAGGGTGTAAATTACAAACAAGAGACAGACAATTGCAAAAGCTTGACAAAGCAGGAGAAGGGGGCTGAGCCTGAACATGCTGAATTCAGCGGGGAGGAATCCAGATCGCAGCATGTGAGGTAGACAGCAGTGATAAGAGTCAGTTCCTGGGGAAGGAAGGGTTAGGGCAGAGTGATAATAAGCAAGTTTTTAGGAGGAAATGGGAAATACAATAAAAGGAGGGAGCTAGATAAATTGGATGAGGAGGAGTTTACCAGAGAATGGAGCCTGATGAGGAACCTGGGGCTGGATTTAGGAGAGGCTATGACAAAGGAGAACATTAAAGGAAATCTGAGATGGTTTACCTTGGTGTATTTATACTTACCTAGGGCTCCCTCCAGCCCCATGAGATGTACGGGGTCCCTCGCCGTCCTTCCATTCTGGCTGGACCGCGCATGCGCAGAAGAGCATGATCCCCAAAAATTCCTCTGTTAAGCGTTCCAGTTATTTTCCCCCTACCGATTTGAACCCCATATACTATACTAGGGGCCATATACAATTCACTTTTTTTTATAATTTTTCATCTTCAAATTAAAATAACTTTCCATCTCTTTTCAACTAAAAAAGGACCAAACAGTAAATGAAAAAATACTATTAAAATTATTGTAAGCATTTTCTTGCTTTCTGATGGTTTAAAATGCATTTTATTGACAAATTTAAAACTATCGCCCAGGAGAAAACTCAGGTGAATTGCAAAGTCCATCAAATGCCTGCTGGCCACCTTGTGTAAAGAGTCCGTGAGGGAATAGAGTCCAAAAGCCACACTCCAGAGAAGTCGTGTCTCAAATCATGGCGACAGACACTGGCCTAATGCTGTTTCAGGCATTTGCCCGTCTTCAAGCTGATAAATGTGCAGCTACAAATAGCAGGTGCTTCCGGTGCATATCACTGACCACCCCTGTAGAAAATCAGGGATGTGGCTTTCTAGGGGCACCAAAAGAGTTTGTTTAAACTCACTGTGCCATTCATTGAATATGAATTTAATAGACAATGGATACATTTGTTACATACACTATACAATACAGACATAGACATATGACTATCAGGGGCGTTGCTAGGCACTCAGGCCGGAAAATAGGTGTGGCCGCGCACCAGAATGTGGGTGTGGTCATGGGTGGGGCCACATTTACATGAAATTAACAGTGGTTTAAGGAGGCCTGCCCAGCAAAATGATGGGTGAAGCCTCCTCTCCATTAATACAAAAAACAAAAATGCAGCATATCATATAAATAGGCAGTGTCACTTAAACATTACTAAGCAGAGTTACTTGGCTTCTGTGCTGGCTGGTCTGGCCTTCTGCTGGGCAGGCTGGCCTGATGCCAAGTTATCTGGCAGTCCCCCCATAGCATTCCCTGCCCTTCTAGTGGACCCCCTCCCATGCTCCCATGTGCCTCCCATTCAGGCACCGCAACTCCCAGCATGCACCCACGGAAGAACCACAGCTCCCTGCATGCCCTCATGAAGGCATCACAGCACCAAGCATGGCACCACAGCACCCAGTATGCTCAAAAAGAGGCACCGCAGCACCTGGCATACCCTGCTTGATGCACCACAGCTCCCAGCATGCCTGCCATTTAGGGAACACAAATTACTCTGCCTGGGGGACATCCGGGGCACCCCAGAATAGATCCAGGGCACGTGCCACTGATCTTTGGGGCTAGCAACGCCCCTGTGACTATGGCAGAGATTAGATTGTGAGCCTCTCTGAGGGACAGTTAAGCAGCAAGACAATATATACTCTGTACAGCGCTGCGGAAGGTGTCGGTGCTATATAAATACTAAAGAAGAAGTAGCCACATTAGGCTGGAAAAGTAGTATACAACATTGTACACCAAGATTCTATCACATTTGCAATTTGCAGGATCTCATACAAAAATCTGACACACACAGAGGGAAGACCAGCAGATAAGTTATGTTAGCCTGTGCAAAAGGAGAGATCAACATTTCTGTCATGCACATGTTATTTACATGTGTGTACGGACTTGTATATTTATGTACTGTATTGTCTGCAAGGCTGACTCCATTACATACTGTAGATGATTACAGCCTTTTTTCATGTTCATTATTCTGTTACTGTATTCACTGATAGCTACAGATTTCTGAGCTACACAATGGATCTTCATAGCCTAGAGCTATGATATACTAATTAACCCATTATTTGAACTCACTCCCAGTGGGACTTATAGATGGGAGGTTAAATCATGAAATCACTGCTCAATACACAATTCAAACAAGGCTTCCAGAAGCATGGATTGATATTAACCTCTTGAGCCCCTGTGACATGACACAGTCACCATGGAAGCCATTGTTATGTTGTGTTGTGGCGGCTGTGTTCTGTGATTCCGTGCATGCTACGGTCTGAAAGTATTGATCTGTTTTCTGTTAGCTCCGGTCACTGTCAGTCTATGGCCTGCGATGGCTGGACATTCACAATAAATTGACTATTTGGGGAAAATACAGTAATAGCAACATTATATATAATTGATCCACAATTAACTCATAAAGGTCTATAATTACCCAATTCTCTCCTTGTACGGGTGGTTAATCCTAACTTAATCCTTATTAGGCATTAATTGGAGATCCAAGTATAATCTTCTGCTCACTTCTGTATGTAGTTGGGAATGTCATCTAATTAGCTCCTCTTTAACCTCTTCTTTTCCTTTCTCATATATTTGTTAACGATTTGCCATGTACAATGTTTTGCACGTTGCAGAAAAGACATTCTTGAATTATTACATTTTTACTATTTTACATTATAACATTTTTATTACCTAGATGAATGAGCTTGGAAAACTGGCTTCTTGTGTAAGGCTGCTTTTACACTGCATCTACTGCGGCACATTTTTCCCCCTACAACACACAGCAGAACACAATGGACACTCGCTCTTTCATATCAGAGCTTGCGTTGGAGAATGCTCAAAGCATACGTTTTGTTGTATGTGTTTTAATGCGTTTTGATATGCGTTGCACTGCAGTGAGTGTGCGTTTTTAATGCGTTACAGCACATAGGAAAACGCAGGTAATTTTTTTTCTTTTAGTTTTCAACTTTCTACATTGTTCCTCTGTTGCATTCTGGGACTGATTGCCTGCGTTAACGGATTAAAAACGCGCATAGTGTGCGTTTTACATTGACTAACATTGTAACGCATAAAGCTAGCGTTGGCCGAAAAACTGCGCCTGGGTGCAGTGTAACGCAACGCACAAAAAGGCTGCGTTATATGTGAAAGCTAAAATGAAAGTCTATGGACTTTCATTTCACCTTGGGTAACGCATACTTTACCCCTTGCGTTGAAACGCAGAAAATCTGCCCTAATGTGAAAGAACCCTAAGGGTGCTTGCAGTTGCATGCAAGGGGGTTGATTCACAAAGACAAATAGCATGCCTTCTCAGAGTTAACACGCCTTTTCAGAGTTAACACATCTTACCAGAGTTAACTAGCCTTATTAGAGTAGCATAGCGAGCGCTACAAACTTATGCCTGCTAATTGGCAATGACGAGAGCTCCAATGGTCCTGCCCTGAGCCCCTGCAGGTCCAATCACTTTAAAGGACATTATCCCTGCACTTTGATTTGCCCAACAGGCTGCTTGTCTCTTGACAGGCGACCTATTGGGCCAACCAAAGTGTGGGGATAATGTACTTTAAAGTAATTGGACCCGCAGGGGCTCAGGGCAGAATGAGTGGAGCTCTCGTCATTGCCAATTAGCAGGCATAAGTTTGTAGTGCTTGCTATGCTACTCTGATAAGACATGTTAACTCTGATAAGGTATGTTAACTCTGATAAGGCATGCTATTTGTCTTAGTGAATCAAGCTCTATGTTCGTTGCGTTGCAGAAGAGTTCTGCATACCAACTCACTGCCCATACAATGCTATGGGGCCATTCACACTTCTGTGCTATAACTGATTGTGTTATTCTTACTGGCTCCATGTAGGCTTTGCATTAAAGTCTATACCCAGTCTCCATTGCAAGTTCATCCTCATTATAATGTGTGTGTTATGAAACGTGCACAGTGTGCAAGGGCCCTAAAGCCTCCGTTCATTTGCATAAACTCATTCACAAAAGTCTATTGGGCAGCACGTAATAATGGCGCCTGGGCGCCCCATTCACATCAATCCAAATCTTTCCTCTATCTGCGCCAAGTGTATAAAAAGGGTGCCCTGTAAATATAAATAAACAACTATATCGTTTGTAAAAGTGCACCACGTAAATATAAAATAACTATATTATTATTATTGATTTATAAAGTGTCAACATATTCTGTGGCGCTGTACAAAGTAAACTTGTTATCGTTACTTAACCACTTCACAACTGAGGGGTTTTACCCCCTGACCACCAGAGCAATTTTCACCTTTCAGCGCTCCTTCCATTCATTCGTCTATAACTTTATTATTACTTATCCCAATGAAATGAACTATATCTTGTTTTTTTCGCCACCAATTAGGCTTTCTTTAGGTGGGACATTATGCCAAGAATTATTTTATTCTAAATGTGTTTTAATGGGGAAATAGGAAAAAATGTGGGAAAAAATTATTATTTTTCAGTTTTCGGCCATTATAGTTTTTAAATAAAGCATGCTACTGTAATTAAAACCCATGAAATGTATTAATCCATTTGTCCCGGTTATAAAACCATTTAAATTATGTCCCTATCACAATGTTTGGCGACAATATTTTATTTGGAAATAAAGGTGCATTTTTTTCAGTTTTGCATCCATCCCTAATTACAAGCCCGCAGTTTATAAAGTAACAGTGTTATACCCTCTTGACATAAATATTTAAAAAGTTCAGTCCCTAAGGTAACTATTTATGTTTTTTTTTATTGTATTTTTTTTTTTTTTAATTACAAAAAAAAATAAAAATTGGGGAGTGTGGGAGGTAATTAGTTAATTTATTGTGTAAATGTAATGTTTGTATATGTAAAACGCTTTTAGGGTGTAGTTTACTATTTGGCCACAAGATGGCCACAGAGTGTTTGTTTACATGCGACCTGTAAGCGTCCTGAAGGACGATTACAGGAAGCAGTAGGAGGCTGGGAGACTCACAATGATCTCGCTGTTTCTGAAAGAAGCAGCAGATCATTGCGGGGGCTTAGATCAACGAACGGGAATGGATTTTCCCGTTCATTGATCTCCGGGCGAGCGGGCGGCGGCGTGCACGAGCGGCGGGTGCGCACGCACGAGCGGCGGGAGCGCGGACAGCGGCGGTAGCGCGGAAGGTACGGATTTCTCCGTCCCTGGTTTTTTAGGGGGGAAAAAAGGGACGGAGAAATCCGTACGCGTGGGGGTAAAGTGGTTAAACTTTCATTTTCATACCAACTTTATTGATTACAATAACCCATTTGTTATCAAATACACTCACCTAAAGTATTATTAGGAACACCTGTTCAATAAATGCAATTATCTAATCAACCAATCCCATGGCAGTTGCTTCAATGCATTTAGGGGTGTGGTCCTGGTCAAGACAATCTCCTGAACTCCAAACTGAATGTCTGAATGGGAAAGAAAGGTGATTTAAGCAATTTTGAGCGTGGCATGGTTGTTGGTGCTAGATGGATCGGTCTGAGTATTTCACATTCTGCTTAGTTACTGGGATTTTCACGGGTTTTCACGGGTTTTCACTCAGTTACTGGGATTTCTAGGGTTTACAAAGAATGGTGTGAAAAGGGAAAAACATCCAGTATGTGGCAGTCCTGTGGGCGAAAATGCCTTTTTGATGCTAGGGGTCAGAGGAGAATGGGCCGACTGATTCAAGCTGATAGAAGAGCAACGTTGACTGAAATAACCACTCATTACCACCGATGTATGCAGCAAAGCATTTGTGGAGCCACAACACGCACAACCTTGAGGCGGATGGGTTACAACAGCAGAAGACCCCACCGGGTACCACTCATCTCCACTACAAATAGGAAAAAGAGGCTACAATTTGCACAAGCTCACCAAAATTGGACAGTTGAAGACTGTTGCCTGTTCTGATGAGTCTCGATAGAGTCAGAATTTGGCGTAAACAGAATGAGAACATGGAACCATTATGCCTTGTTACCACTGTGCAGGCTGGTGGTGGTGGTGTAATGATGTGGGGGGGATGTTTTCTTGGCACACTTTAGGCCCCTTAGTGCCAATTGTGCATTGTTTAAATGGTACCTGAGCATTGTTTCTGACCATGTCCATCCCTTCACGACCACCATGTACCCATCCTCTGATGGCTACTTCCAGCAGGATAATGCACCATGTCACAAAGCTCAAATCATTTCAAACTGGTTTCTTGAACATGACAATGAGTTCACTGTACTAAAATGGCCCCCACAGTCACCAGATCTCAACCCAATAGAGCATCTTTGGGGCGTGATGGAACGGGAGCTTCTTGCCCTGGATGTGCATCCCACAAATCTCCATCAACTGCAAGATGCTATCCTATCAATATGGGCCAACATTTCAAAAGAATGCTTTCAGCACCTTGTTGAATCAATGCCACGTAGAATTAAAGCAGTTCTGAAGACGAAAGGGGGTCACACACCGTATTGGTATGGTGTTCCTAATAATCCTTTAGGTGAGTGTAATTGTTTCTAAGACAATCTCAGAATTTTTTTTGATTTCAACTTTTTTGCACTGCAACAAACAGCTTTCACATTAGGCACCAGGGGGCAGACTTGTGGGTGGGCGGCATCCTCACAAGTTTGCCTCAGGCAGCAAAGAGTCTAGAAGCGGCCCTGACGCTATATCATTTTGGTGAATGAAATGAAGCTGTATGGATGGAAAGAGCAATATTATACAATCTTGTGGGAGTGTTAGCAGACCGTGTGTTGGTGAATGAATAATTGTGAAAGCACTGTTTTGTGATGCAGCTAGCAATTCACATGACCAGCTGGAAAATAAACTCTTATGAATTGGCAGTCTTGGCCCAGGAATATGCGCACGCGTCAATCATTTTTTTAGGCCACTAATAACAATCCGTTCTTGTCTAGGAATAAACACGTAGGAAGAGGCATGATGTAATTAGTGTCAGCTGCTGGGTGTGTGGGAATAAAGGGGTTAATGATACAAAGAGGGGGTTTGTGAACACTGAAGCTGTGTGCAGAAGTTTGAATAATGTGATCTCAAGTTTGACCAGATAAATCACTAGCTGTAAATCCCAGAATGTCAGCTCTGCATGCAGTAATGCTGGGCATACACGGAGTTTATTTCCCTTATCAATCGAGCCGCTGATGGCTCGATTGATAATATCCGACAGGTCCGATGACCTGGCGGATAGATTCCCTGCTCGATCCCCGCCGGCGGACAATAGCGGGGAATCGAGTGGCTGATAAGGAGTGCCGGCGGGGACGAGCGGGAATCGATCCGCGTGGACGAGTGGGGACGGGGCGGGAGTCGATCCAGCGGCTAATCGGCAGCCGGATCGACCCGTGTATGCCCAGCATCAGCCAAGATCAGTTATTTCAGTTTTTACACACCCATGCTTCATTCAGGTTATCCACCAATTCACCCCAATCACCGAGAGCTGGACCCGGGTCACATGGAACTTGGGATGTGACAAACAATTGGACGTGGCTCAGATTTGAGTAACTAGAGGAGGCTCATTTCTGAATATGTTTACTACCAGTTAATTGGCTTTGCAGATAGCAATGAGAAACAAGAAATAAGGATGCTAATCAGTTAATTCAAAAGTTAAAATCACTATTACTTTTCTTGTTGGTCATTCCCCAGTTTTACCTGACTCTTATTTGGTACACACAAAATTTGGTACACAAAAAGGAAGTTGCAGGGCATGTTGAGTTGTCCTTTTTTGCTTCTCTACTTCCCCACAGACTTAACTAATGCAGCCTGATTGGCTGAAGCTACTTTCCCTTCTGTTTTCCCCTCCCACAACTCTGTTCCTCTCTGATTGGCCAATATTTCTCATGCTGAGACAATGCACTTTCTATAGTGAAGGGCGGGCAATGCATAAACAATCAGGCAGAGGAGAGTAAGGGAGGAAATTACATCATGATTGGCTTCATAATTGCCACAGTTAAATTGGGAAATGCTAAGAAGGATTTTCTCTTTTTTTACCTGTAGAAAAATCACTAAAATCAAAATGTGGACAGTGCAATACATACTGTATGTTGTGTAAGTAGAGAAAATACAGTTACTCTTTAAGAGAGGTGTGGCCGCTATTTGTGTGGTGCCTGGGTCTTCCAGGTTGGGATATAGTCTTGGAAATCCAGAAGAGTTGCAACAATCAATACATACCAAATGAAAACAATTACAGCTTAAAGTAGACCTGAACTCTTGCACAGGGCAGAAGGAAAACACAGAGAAATGCACCCTGTATGCATTTAGAGAGTTTAGCCTGTCTAATTCCCCCTCATCTGTGACTAATCACCACTGTAATCTCCTCTGCCAAAGCAGAGCTGCCAATTAGTAAACACAAGATGTTAACAATATATCTGCTTCCATGAAAGCAGGACACACTGCAGATGTATTGCAGGATTTGTATCAGCTGTAACAAAGAAATGTTTTTCTTTAAAGGTTATTATGCTGTTGCGTATCTTCTAGAGCAGAGAGGAAGTTCTGAGTTCAGGTCCACTTTAATTGCCTTATGAACAGTACCTGCCATTCATTGTTATGCTATTCAGGCAAACTTTGTTGGCAGTACAGCCCATGTAGGCATCCCTGCCTTAATGAGACTAGCAGTTGTGTATGAGAATTCCATAAAGCACAGTCTGCTAACATTAGCTCCTTGTTGCCCCCTCAAGCACCTGTTACCCTAGGCATCTACCTGGTTTGTCTATATATACCTAATGGTTTCTGTTTGAACATCTCAGTCCATGAAGCATTACACCTTCTATAGCAGCTCAATTTTCTGGATCAGAAAACAGTAAAAAAAATTAGGCCCGAAATTGGGTGTTTGATGATTTAATCTTCCAGCATGAAATCGGCAACCAAATTCCATTTAAAGTGGACTGAATTTTTAAGCAGCTTCTCAAATGGAGATATGATTAGGTATATAAAGAGAACATCATATGCTTATAACCCGCTGCCAGATGCATTTCTAATCTGCCGGCTTGTGTAGCTCTCAATGTCAAGAGCTATCAAACCAACACAATTAATCAGCAACATTTCTATCAACTAAACACTGTCTGCAAGGTCCTGTCTCTGCAGCGCGATAAGATGCTCAGCGGAAATAGAAAAGTAGTTTATAAACAATTCTGTAGACAATCAATGGACCAGGACCTGAGCATATCCTTACAGCTTTAATTACATTTGAAAATGATATTTCTATTCTAGAGACAGCCATATACGTTAAAAATGTTCCATTGAGAAATATTCTGTTGTGTTGGAAACTGCTCCAAAGCCGATGGTTTTATGGACGTGTGTTAGCTTCTGTTATTTATAATCTGATTATCATCCATGGAAGCAAGTAAACAAATTGAATACTATAAGGTCATAATTAATCCAGCCCTAGACAAGAGGAGATTGTTGAAGCCATGTGATAATCTCACTGTGTATGTAGTGTGAAGTGTGAACAGTCACATGATGTTACAGGACCACAGGCACCTCGCTGGGGATGTGTTTTCTGCCATTCATCTCCACTGGTGCATTTCTTCACATTCTCACATCACGTGTTAATAGAGGATCGTGAGCATATTTACAGGGGAAAGGATTGTGGCAGAGATTGCATTAAAGTGTATCTGAACTATTTCCAAGCAAAAGCTGTTGGTGAATTTCTGTAATGAAGCTAGGTAAATATTACTCAATTGGTGGTAGATAATATAAAAACCATTATGTTCCTGAATACTGATACAGATATTTAAACAAAAGCGAAGTACCCACTGCCCGGGCCGGTTCTAGCCTTTTTTCCGCCTGAGGCAAACTTGTGAGGATGACACCCCTCCCCCCATAGGTAGTATAATTGCCCCACAGTATAGCTAGCCTAAAGGGGGTAGCAGTCAGGAAGGGAAAGCAAGAGGCACAGCGGTGGGGAGGGGGGTCATTTCCCTCCTCCCTCACCTGGGGCTCCCTTGTCTGTGCACCCCCTCCAGCTATGTGCTCAGTAATTACTGTCAGCCAGGCAGCGGGTAGAGCAGACTCATCTACTTCCTGGATCCACCGCTGCATTCCACGGCTCCCGTCACTTCCTGCAATGCTGCCCATTGAAGTCAAGGTGGATCAGATCTTTAGGATCCCTGACTCTGCGTAAAGTACCCTGATCACTTGACTTTGTTGTTCGCTCCCGTCGTGTAACATTGTGTGATTTCACACATACCTGCCGGCCGGAAGATGTATTGTGGAGCACTCGTCGTCAGGAAGACGTCGCTGGATCCATCTTCCTCCGTTGGGTGGTGAGTATTTAGCTTAAATCGCTGGAAAATGCCGATGAAGGAAGTTTTTATGATCTTTATACTAAGGATCTTTACCAATGACATGTGGACAACCGCAAGAGGGCACAAGATTGCCAATGATAGGATTGTTAAGGGAAGAAGGATGCAGGATGATGTGCCATAGACTTTAATGGAAAGATCGTTTAAAGATCTGTACACACAATGGACGTTGAACAAACTAAGTCAATTTGATCTGCCATGATGGCCTTTCAACATGCACAAGCATTGTTGAACATCTCGTACATCAATTTTATTTTTTTAAAGGTAGTTAAAAGATAGTTAAACAATGTCGGTGGGAATGATCAGTCATCTTGCCATAGGTATGGACCTTTACAACCTTTACAACATCAGTTGACATTAGAGAGGATTTCTACATCCATCTAGAGTACTGGAGTACTGTGGAACTGGACAATTACACAAGGCTCACCAGATTAGCTGCTACTCGCTAACATTTTTCTTGAATCAGCAACATACCTCAACTCTGCTAGGAAGAGTGATTGCAGCTGTGTAACCCCCTCCGTCTGTAAAGGTGCCGCTATATATTTCCTTTTTAAATTTTCTGTAATCCTATTACAGTATTTTGATGCTTTGGACATCATCACATTCAGTGGACTGCCCTAAAGGACACCTGTAGTGAGAGGAATATGAAGGCTGCCATATATATTTCCTTTTAAACAGTACCAGTTGCCTGGCAGTCCTGCTTATCTTTCGTGCATCAGTAGTGTCTGAATCAAACACCTGAAACTAGCATTTAGCTAATCCAGTCAGACTTCAGTCAGAAATATCTGATCAGCATGCTTGTTCAGGGTCTGTGGCTAAAATTTTTAGAGACAGAGGATCAGCAAGACTTGCAGGCTTTATTTAAAAGGAAATAAAGATGGCAGACTCCATGACCCTTTCACTTCAGGTGTCTTTTCAAGTGTTCTAAAATTCTGATCAAATCTTTAAAAGTGAGAAAACGTGATGCCTGTATGGCTAGCAACATTGGGGTCCTTTCTTGGGGGCTTTTCTTGGTCTTCTGCAAAGCACTGCAGTTTCACTAAAACTGGTTCTGGTGGCACATTTACTTTAAAGAGGAACTCCAGTGAACATTTTACTGTTGGCAGGTGATGTAGCTGCTGCATGTTTTTTGGCAGTTGGAAACAGCTATAAACAGCTATTTCCCACAAAAGTTGGAACTTTTCTTGTGGGAGGGGTTACTTGTGGGAGGGGTTTCACCACACTATCAGTCATACAGTGCCCCCTGATGGTCTGTTTGTGAAAAGGAATAGATTTCTCATGTAAAAGGGGGTATCAGCTACTGATTGGGATAAAGTTAAATTTTTGGTCGGAGTTTCTCTTTAAGGCCCCGTTTACACTTAATCAGTTGGTACACATTTTTTTTCCTCTCCATAGCAGTGCATTGTGAAAAAGATTTCAGTTAAAATGCGTTAAGTGTTAAAGGTGCCATTGGAAAACATGGGACTTACTTTGAAAATCAGTTGTTCTTTCAGTTATAACTGAGAGCAACTGATTAAGTGTAAATGGGGCTTAATGCTGGGGATACACGGTTCGTTTTTGCCACTTGATTTCAGCTCTCGATTCTAATCTTCCTCTCACTTTTCTTATCTTTTTCCATTCACTTCTATCAGAAATCGAGCGGCAAAACAATCGAAAGTGAGATCGGACATGACGGAAATTATCTATCGAACCATCTGATCAGCTACAAAATGAACCCGTGTATTCCCAGCATAAAGTGGGATTATCAGCCATAAAATCAAATTCCATTTACCCACTGCTCTGTGTTTATCATGTGGTCTGCATGTAGCCTGCTTTGCAAGCATTCCAATATAATCATAATTTTGTCTGTTGTAATGAATCTTATCTCAGTCAGCCTGGTTCTATTCTGGTTCATTGCTGGGGAGAGGGAAGTTTGTTATCTCCCCTCCCACATTCCTGCTTCTCACTGGTTGGCTGAGAACACTGAAATGAAAACGTGGACAGCAATACATATGTTATATAATTAGAACAAGTATTTATCTACTTACCTATATATAGTTACATAGTTATTTGGGTTGAAAAAAGACATACATCCATCGAGTTTTTATTTTCCCGGGACAGTATGGCTGTCCTTACTACCGGTACTTTAAACTACAGGGCCAGCTTCTGAGATACTAGAGAATGTGTTCATGTTGTAATCATTGTTATTACAAACTGTTTTCAAATGCATTGAAGGCAATATTCGTTTTCTCAGCTGTTCATGCCAAGTCTTGTTTAGGAACATACAAGGTATCTACATGACACCAGAGGGTCACTGCTGTGTGACTGGAACACAGCAGGCCAATGGAACAACAGCAGTGCCCGCTGTGGCTTCTTTGTGGCTTTGTTTTTCCTTCCAACCATGTCGTTTGGACATGACAGAACTTCAAAGGCTTGCGGTTGTTCTACCCTGCTGCACACACAAGTGGAGGAACAGGTGGAATTTCAAAGTGTTCTACAGAGTGTTCCTGGTAGTCGTAGTAAACAAGAACACAGCCTACACAGCAGAAACTGCTGCTGTTACTTTTCCATGAAAATCGATATGACGGCAACCCATGTGTGGATAACATTCGTCTATCCATAATTCTAGGAAAGCTTACTTCAGTTTCGTATAAAAGCAAACCAGGTGGTGATGTCACTAACTGAAAGGAGTAATTAACGTGGCACTTTCAGACTCTCATGTTTCCTCCAATTACTATAAAACTCACAAGAAGTAATGTGAGAAATAGCAGACAAAAGAAACATGATGCCCATTCATAGACGTGACCAGAACTCGCTGGCTAGAGGGAGTCAGGAGCGCCATCAGGCAGCAGAGACATCTTTTATGAACAATGAGGTCTCTAATGACTTGTCTTCCCAAGTATGAATGAGGTGTGACATAGCATGGCATTGCATGAAGAGCCCAGTGCTTTGAGATGGAAACCCTGATCACCCCTCTCAGGCCCAGAAGAGTTCTATACAATGTCATTGTACTGGGAATTAAATAGGCGTAACATTGTAATTTATACCTTTTTCCTGTCAAAAGTTACAAACAGCAGAACGTCTTAAACGACCATTATTGCAAGTAAAAAAAAAAAATTGGAAAATTTTAAATACTGTAAATGTACCTGCGCTGACATATGTCTGAGGGCTCGTTTCCACTATTGCGTTGCGAAATCACTGCGGCAAAATTCACATGCGGATGCGAATTTCGCATGCGTGTGCATGCGAATTTTCATGCGAATTCGCATGAAAATGCGCATGGATGACGATGTATGCGAATTTAACCATGGCAATGCCGGTGTGCTTTTCCATTGACTTCATGCGAATTCGCATGAAAATTCGCATACCAAAACAGCATGCGAATTTCCAATTAAATACATTAGCGGCGATTCGCATGCATTCCACTCGCAGGCGAAATCTGCGGTTCTTTTGTGCGTTTTTTTCACCGCTGAAAAAAACGCACCTCAACAACGCTACAGTGGAAACAGGCCCATCCACTTTCATTACATGTGCGAATCCGCATGCGTTGGATGCATACGGATTCGCGATAGTGGAAACGAGCCCTAAGATGTAAATTAGCTCCAGAGTAAAATATGCACCATAAATTATTTTTTTCCTTCATTGCTGTCACTTAGGGCTTGTTTCCACTGTTGCGACGCGATTTCGCCGGCATTCCAACGCTTGTAAAAACGCATGCGGATGCGTTTCCGCATGCGTTTTTACCCGCGATTTCGCGTGCAATTTCGCATGGCAGGGTGCCATGCGAAATTAACCATGACACTGCCAGGGCAAAATAAAATTGAAAAAGGTGCGAAATCGCACGCGAAATCGCTGGTAAAAACGCATGTAACAAACGCATGCGTTTTTACTATTAAATACATTAGCGGCGATTCGCATGCATTCCACTCGCAGGCGAATTCGTTGGCTCTTTTGTGCGTTTTTTTACCGCTGAAAAAAACGCACCTCAACAACGCTACAGTGGAAACAGGCCCATCCACTTGCATTACATGTGCGAATCTGCATGCGTTGGACGCATGCAGATTCGCGATAGTGGAAACGAGCCCTTAGGGCCTATTTCGAATATCGCGAATTCGCATGCAAATTCGCATAGCAATATAAGTGAATGGGACTGTTTCCACTTGTCATTATTCCTTTGCGGTTTTCTGTGCAGAAAAAATTCGCATGGCAGAGCCATCAGAATTCGCATGGCGCATACCGCTATGCGAATCGCATACAAAGTATTTAATGGGAAATTTGCATGCGGTTTGGGTATGCGAATTTTCATGCGAATTCACATAGAAACAATGGAAAAACACACCAGCACGGCCATCGGAAACGGCTATTTAGCCACACAATGAAATGGACGCGCCGGTTCAACCTAGTGTATCTTCCATACCGTTATGATCCACATTACAAATCGGCGCCCTATCGGCTTTGATAACGGCGCGTCCAATATTCTCGTACCGTTGTGGATCATAACGGTATGGAAGATTCACTGCGCTCTGTATCAGACACTTGCGAGGTAACCCGGCCGGGGTTGCACTGGGGATGGGCGGACGGCAGAGCAGCAACCCGGCCTTGGATGGTCGGACACGGGCGTAAATGCCTCCTCCTCCCCGGGCGTAAATGCCTCCTCCTCCCCGCTGAGCAGGTACCTCCAGGCAGGGGCAGCTAGCCCCGGGGTGTCGGAGCACACGCCGCCTGCTCTCAGCTCCCGGAGCCGCTCTGTAGGACGGATCCGCAGCCAGGCCCCGCACTCACAGGCCGCCCTGAATATCCCGGGAGCAGCTCCGGACTCCTGCAGCAGCACACCCGAAGAGGGAGGCAGAGAGCGTCCGCCGGGGGGAGGCGGTGGTTCTAGACTGCTCATTGGATCTGGACGCGTGTGTTGCCGCAATTCTCATGTCTAACGGCAAACTTCAATGTTTCATAGCCGGTTGACAGCCGTATATTAAAAAGTAAAATAGACGGCTATCAACCGGCTATGAAACATTGAAGTTTGCCTTTAGACATGAGCTTTGCGGCAGCACACGCGTCCATTTCTAATCGCGGCTAATATTCTCGTACCGCACTGCCATGGTTAAATTCGCATACATCGTCATCCATGTGAATTCGCATGAAAATTCGCACAGACCCGCACGCGAAATTCGCATCCACAAGCGATTCGCACCGCACAAGTGGAAACGGGCCCTCACAGTGGGTGATAAAAATCTGACAGATCTGACAGGCTTTGGGTAAGTCAAGTCCAAAAATAAGACTGTCTCATGAGGGATTCTCAATATTTACTTTATTATTTACAAAAGCACTCCCTGTAAAGGATTTATACAAATATGCCAGCCAGCCTTCTTACTGGCTTGCACACTATGGGCTTGATTCAGAAAGCCGTGCTAACTGTTTAGCATGGGTGTGATAAACAGCACGTGAAGTGCCATTCGCGGACTTTTGTGCGCGCAAAGTGCCGCGATTTGCACGATCGCAGACTTTTGCGTGCGCAAATTGCGAACCGCGGCAATTTGCGTGCTCAAAAGTCTGTGATTGCGCAAATCGCTGCAGTTTGCACGCGCAAAAGTCCACGAACGGAACTTCATGTGCTAACTGTTTAGCACACCCATGCTAAACAGTTAGCACGGCTTTGTGAATCAAGCCCTATTTTAGCAGTGTAACTGAACAACTGACATTCAGTAAGTGCTATTGACGATAAAGAAAACCCTGAGAATCCCCATGAAAAGATGGACTAATGCAAAAACTGTAATTTCTGTCAGAGTTTTACTACCTATAACAGTAGCAGCCAGTGACATAGGAAAAAGTAATTTATAGTGCATTTTACTCTTGGACAAATGCACATTGAATATGTATGCATACAGATTTACAATGTTTCATTATGGTGGTTCTTTAACAGTGTTCTAATTATGTCTTACCTGAGCCGACATGACATGAAGAGATAAACATGGGTACATGTAGTATCAAGCATAGTTAGAACTTGCCTACGATAACTTTCTATTTTATGCCTTGCAAGAGTTAATAGAGCAGTGTTTTAGCTATGCAAATGAGGAAGTCAAAGAGCAGTTGAATGCAGAAATGCTCTCCTAAGAACGGAATAGAAGGCAAAACACTTTTATATGACTGCACACTGACAATTACATGATGCTAAACACTTCATGTGGTAACTAATTCTCTGTCCTGGGAGCTGAATGAACCAGACTTTACCTCCCACAGTCATGGCTGCAAATCACATTAAATTGCAGCTCTAAAAAGACAACTGAAGTGAGAGGGATAGGGATGCTGCCATATTAATTTCCTTTTAAGCAATACCAGTTGCCTGGCAATCCTGCTAATCCTCTGCCACTTTTAGCCATAGACCCTGAACAAGCATTTGCAGATCAGGTATTTCTGACATTATTGTCACATCTGACAAGATTAGCTACATGCTCAACTCTGGTGGTATGCAGACACTACTGCGGTCAAATAGATCAGCAGGGCTACCAGGCAACTGGTATTGTCCAAAAGGAAATAAATATGGCAGCCACCATATTCTTCTCACTTCAGTTGTCCTTTAAACAGATCATAATAATTTGAGATTGCAGGAATGTTCTCTTTGCCTTCCTTTTGCACATACACTTAACCACTTTACCCCCGCGCGTACGTATTTCTCCGCCCCTTTTTCCATCCTTTAACAACCAGGGACTGAGAAATACGTACTTTCCGCTTTCCCGACGCTGTCCGCGCTCCCGCTCGTAAACACGCCGCCCGCCGCTAGTAAACACGCCGCCGCCCGCTCGCCCAGAGATCAATGAACGGGAAAAAACATTCCCGTTCATTGATCTAAGCCCCGCAATGATCCGCTGCTCTCCTATGGGCAGCGCGATCATTGTGAGAAAAAACTCACGTGTCCAGCCTCCTTATACTTCCTCCAGGCTTCCGGAAGGAAGCTTGGAGGTCGCATTAAAACAAAAAGTTACTGTGGCCATCTTGTGGCCAAATAGTAAACTACACCCTACACATTTTTCACATACAAATAAATGACTTTTACACATAAAATTAACTCATTACCTCCCACACTCCCCATTTTTTTTTTTTTGTAATTAAAAAAAAATTAAAAAATTTACAATTAAAAAAAATACATAAATAGTTACCTTAGGGACTGAACTTTTAAAATATTTATGTCAAGAGGGTATAACACTGTTACTTTATAAACTATGGGCTTGTAATTAGGGATGGACGCAAACATGAAAAAAATGCACCTTTATTTCCAAATAAAATATTGGCGCCAAACATTGTGATAGGGACATAATTTAAATGGTTTTATAACCGGGACAAAAGGGCAAATACATTTCATGGGTTTTAATTACAGTAGCATGCATTATTTAAAAACTATAATGGCCGAAAACTGAAAAATATTTTTTTACCCACATTTTTCCTATTTTCCCATTAAAACACATTTAGAAAAAAATAATTCTTGGCATAATGTCCCACCTAAAGAAAGCCTAATTGGTGGCGGAAAAAACAAGATATAGTTCATTTCATTGCGATAAGTAATGATAAAGTTATAGACGAATGAATGGAAGGAGCGCTGAAAGGTGAAAATTGCTCTGGTGCTCAGGGGGTAAAACCCCTCAGTGGTGAAGTGGTTAAACATCACATGCTTTTGTATGTACTGAAGAGATTCATAGCAGCAGTCTGACAAGAGAGTGAGAATTGGTGTTATACATTTCTCCATCTGACGGGTTGTTACTTTATCAGCCACACATTGCCAGCTAGCCTGTTCACTCCTATTTGACATTATTTCATAGTTGGCAAGGCTTGAATAGGGACACTTTGTTCTCCTCTTTCTTCTAATAGACCCACGGAGAAGAGGGATCACTGGATACATTCTGTCACAGCGGTTGTGCTTACCAGACCTTAATTGATATGTTGATGCTTTGTTTGCAAAGTTTGCATCGTTGTGTTTTGAGTTTTAACTATTTAAAGAAAATAGTATTTCTATTCTTCTCATCTCATAACATCCCTGAAGTTCATATTACTCCTGCTGCTGCCCTTGGGACAAAGTGCTAAAACAGCTTATACATGGAATTTCCAGCTCTACTAGAAACAGATCCACCATAAATGTCAGCTAACCACTTTACACCTTTAGTATAGATGCATGCACAACCAGTCTACTGGTACCCATACTATATGTGAGGGCATTTCACTTACTAACCCATGTTTTCCAACACCCCATACTGATCAAACATTAAAAAGGGAAGAAAGCTGCCAATAGATTGGTCTTACTGCTGCATACTCACCATGTGACCGAGGAAGATGGATCCCAGCAACATTCCATGACGTTGAGCGCTCCCCGGTCCATCTTCCTGGCGGTGGGCATGCGTGAAGTCACACAACAGCACACAAAGGGCATGAACAAGAGTTCAAGCCATCTCGGTACTTTCGTTGGAAAGGCCTGTACCCACCACGTAATTTTCCAAATGATTTTTCAGACGACCGGCGATATTTTGAGTGACGAGCAATAATTTCCATGATTTCACAATGTGGGTTCGAAATCACACGAAATACATTTAGTGGCACATTGTGACAACAATGATCATGGTGGATCTTTAAGATCCCCGATAATTCAGCATATAGTACCACGATTGCTTGTCTTCCCGTTCACACCTGTCATGTGCCATCGTGTGACGTTGCATGTGCTCACGACCCGGAAGATGGATCGCTGGAACGCTGATCCATCGCTGATGTCGCTGGATCCATCCTCCTCTGTCGGGTTGTGAGTATACAGCTTTAGATAAAAGAACGTGGCAGGGTGAACACCGCTCTACTTCACTTCCTCACCACAGTCCTTGATCTGGGCAGCAAGACCACATCAGAGAACGAAGGAAGAAAGGGCTATTAGTCCGAAACATGTCAGCTACCTGATGCCTGCCTGGTTGTTTTGGATACGTCCACAATAAATGCTTACTTCCTACCGACAAGTGCGTACCCTTTCTTCCTTCGCTCTTTAGATAAAAGAGCAAGGACTGACAGGTTGTGAAAGCTCCAGGGTTGCTTAGCATCATTCTGCCACTGGTAAGTGCTGAGGTGACTAAGGGATTAAAGTTTAAGCCCAACTAATCCTTGGCATCAATATCACTGTAATGTACCAAAATATTGCTGCTCTAAATCTTGTACACCAATATAGATCAGGCAAAAACAATTTCAACCACCTCTCAGACTGGGAGCAAAGTTGTCTGTACAAAAAAAAATAGCTTCTAGTATATGCAATTCTGCATTCATCTCTGCATTTGTGTTTTTTCCTCTTGCGCTTCAATTTGCTTTTTTTTGTTCCCATTTTTCTTGTTTTTTTTTTCAAAAGATAGAAAAATGACATCACTCAGGGCCGGATTACTGACCAGGCAACAAAAGCAGTTGCTTGGTTGGGGCCCCATTCAGAGTCAAAGGGGCCCCATTAGCACATAAACCAGCCATCGCCATCCTGTCAGCGGTGGCTGGATGGTATAATGGTTAAAGGGACTCTGAGCAGTGCAGTAACTATGGAAAGATGCATATCATTTTAAAGCTCTCTTTCTCCTCTTTCCAATGATATATAAACGGCCGCCCTATGCCTTTTAGTTTTCGCAATTTTTGCAATCGAAATCGCGGCCACAGGACGACTTTTCTCCAAAGTCGGCAGCTCGATTCAGCACAATGCAATGAAATATAAGGAACCCAGGAGGATATAATTACAAACATCATGCTAGTAGGTGTGAGGATGTAATTTAATTAGTTGTGGGTATGCTTAAAGGCATACCCACAGGCACTGCTTGGAGTCCCTTTAAGGGCTCTGCCTCTGACACAGGAGACCAGTGTGATGATTTGCTCAGCTGCCTGTGCAGGCAGGCAGCTTTTTGACCATTGTGTAGGTTTGCATGCTGCAGGACTCTGGAAAGAAGAGCTTCTGTCAGTTTTGCAGCTTGTGCTTGCTGAGGAATTTGCATACGTTGTCATGCAAATTGCCTGGCCACATTCATTGGAGGCGTGTACTATAAGTACTATGTCTTTGCCACAATGCTTCGCTGGTCATAAGGATTTCGTCCTATGTAACACTCCTGGTGGGGTGTCAGCCTTACTCTTTGTTTTGAAGATCAGCTTAGAGTAATTCCTGAATCTGCGCTAGGCAGGTTTTCCCTAGTGCAGTTAGGATTGTTTATCTGTTTGTTTGTTCTGATGCTGTTGTCCTGTCCCAGCGGTGGTCGACAGGAAACGGTTCTGATCTCTGTTCTTGGAGTATAGCTGGTGCAGCGGTTGCTACCAGCTATCTCTTCTGTTCTGTCTCCTGGGATCGTGCTAGCCACTTTTCGCTAGTGCTGTGGATCCTTCTGTTCTGCTACTCTGTACTTGGATCGCACTCGCTTCTCGTTAATGCTGGGGATCCTTCTGTTCTGTCTCCTGGGATCGCGCTAGCCACTTTTTGCTAGTGCTGTGGATCCTATCTCTCGCTTGTCCCTGTTTTTGTGTGTCTGTCTTGTCTGCTACGCTTGCTGGAGGCTCGGTGAGGTAACCGTTAAGCAAGCGCTCGCGTCCTCTGTTTCATGTTTGTCTGTTAATGGTTAGTTAGGCGTGCTTGTCTCTATTGTGCTTATTACGTGGAGACCGCGCATAACCGCGTGCACTGTTGCGAATGAGTGCGGTGTTCGCGGTTAGCTAGCGTTTGTTATTTTCCGTATCTCCTCATTGTATTATTTGCTGTGCCTTTGCTAACCTCTTATTCTGTTCTGATCTGCCTTGTGTCACGTCTGGCGATCGCACCTCTCGCGATCGCGTTCCTGTTTCATATCTGCTGTTGTATGGGCACTGTCGCGGGGTGGCGACTAGGTTGGCGCACACACATACAACCTGTCCCTTTGCTCGTTCTCATTCGCAATCGCCTCTCTTGCGATTGCGTTCTGCGCTTCGTACAAATTCCTGTCTGGCATTTGTGGAGGTACAGAGGATTGGTTCCTCTGCACTTCCCAGCGCCATCTGCCGACAGGAATTTTCCCTCTACGGGTGCGTAGCACCTTTTGCTGGGTGCCTGCAAATATACGCTTGTGGAGGATTTCCGCCGTATCAGCGCACGCGTTGTGCGCTGATTATGGAGAATGTTCCACAATCGTTACAGTATGACCAGCCCAACCCAAAACCCCAGTGTAGACGGAAATTCCGATTTTTACAATTTTGTCGAGTTTGGGTCCTGTGTCTTTAAGGGCTTTAAAAGGCTTAATTCAGAGACCAAGGCGGAATTTCTTTCTGAATGTGTGAGGTTTTGTCTGAATCCCACCTTTCAGATTTCTGATCCGTCCACGTCGGCTCTTCTGTTTGCCTATGTGCTCTTAAAAAACGATTTGTTCACCTGGGCATATGATGTGCTAAAAACCAATTCTTGGAATGATAATCTGTATCAGTTTCTTGCAGTGATATTTTCTCACTGGTTTAAACTGCCTGGCTTACCACCTGCTCTGATTGATTGTGTAGCTGCTGATAAGTCAGCTGATCTTTTCCTTCCATGCAAAACCTTTCAGTATGACAATCAGTTCAATGTGTCAGTTGCCACTTCAGGTTTTAAAAAGCAGTCATCCAAAGCCTCTAAGTCTAAACGTAAAAGATCTAGGAAGGCTTCCCAGCGGAAAGATCCGTTGCCCATAGCAACCACAAATAAAGAGGTTATTTCTGTCAAGTCTGAAATGTGCAAAACCATTCAGTATAACAATGATGTTGATCTGTCTCCTGGTTTTTTGTCTCAATCCAGAGCTTATGTGGATCCTGCTATAGGTAGGATCGCACACTATATTAAAGCAGTTAAAAAATCTGTTCTTGTTCCTGAACTCCACCCATATGGAGATTATCTAGATACTGGCTTGTTTGAACCTCCATTTGCCTCATGGGATGTTGGGGCCTTATTGGAGGAATTCAATTTTGATTGGAAAGCCTTTTGCGATTTTTACATCGCAAAAAGCGAAAATGTCTTGAATGCTTGTCTCGATTCAATGTACCTTCTGATTGATTCCGATGAATGTGACAAGGATGATGTGGATCTGGTGATCTATGTATGGCAAACCATTTTGGATGAGTTGCACACACACCAACCAATTGATTCCAATAAAAAGACATCGTTCTCGGATGATTGTTCCTGCCTTTCTGGGGTAAAGCATATGAGTCTTGACTTTGTGCAATCTGAAATGAATGAGTGTGCCGCTGTGGTTGATTCCTGTGCGAATCCTGAAGGATTCGCTCCTGACAGTGTGTAGTTTGAATCTGTGCGATCTTTTGCCTGTTTCTCGGATGTTCCTGCAGATTGTGATCGGCATGAGTCTGACGGTTTCCTCAAGGATATGTGGGATCCTTTGTCATTTAGAAACAGATCTTTGAGATCTTCCGTCTGTGACCCTGCTATGGGGAAAATTTCTCGACTATGCAGCGTCAAAAGTAAAATTAATATGCCTAATAAAGTTTATCCTGTTGATGTCGCTATTTCTTCTACAGATGAGTCTCTGTCTCACCCTGTTCACACCTGTAAGGGCCCGTTGCCTGGTGACAGTTGCTCCAGTGTTTCGGTCCTAGATGCCTTGCAGTCTGCTCCGCAGATCGCGGAGGTTTGCGCTATGGAAGCGTCAGTTTCACAACCTAAAGTGAATTTTGGTTCGCAGGTTTTGCGTTCTGGTTCCTCGGATTCGACATTGTTAGCCGAATCTAAGAGTGAGACATCGCTTCGGTTTTGCGAATCTGATGCTGAACCTTCTTTGCCTTATTCAGAGACGCTTTCTCTGAGCCTGCCCTGTACCATGAATAACAAAATGATGTCCAATCACACTGACATTTGGGAGTCCCTTTCTTGCTTTGAAGAAAGTTCTGACTCTCCACCCTGTACTCTGGATGAGTCAATATTGCCTTGTACAATATCTCCTGCCCTGCCCTGCCCCTAGAGGCTCGTCTAGGTATTGCTGCTATTTTTACCTGTTTTTCTGCAGTTTTGGAGTTGCAAGCTAGTTTGACTGCTACGCAGAATTCTGGGTGCAGCGAGATTAAAGTTAGGGAGTCAGTGTGTGGTCCAGTTAATATACCTGTACGTTCCACTCATGATGATGAAATTCAGTCTCAGTTTATGGTGGAACCTTCCCTGGGACATCTGCCCTGTTCACAAAATAAGGTTCCAGTTTTGCCCTGTAACATGGATAGTACAGAATCCTTTTAGAAAACTTGAAAAATGATGTTCCTGAGGCCTTGTTTGATGTTCTGGAGGTCTCCGAGTTCCTCTCAAAGGGTGCAGAACTTGTAGGAGATGTCTCCTGCCCCCCAAGTCCTTCTGAGGTGTTGCCCTCTTCCGTAGGCATTACTGCCTTGCTGGCTACCTTTTCAGCTCTGGTGGAGCTTCAGTCATGTGTAGTCAATGATGATATTGCAGTCACAGAAATTTCCGAATTTGAATCCGAGTCTTCTTTTGAAAGTCCAGTGCTTGAGACCATTGCTCGTGATGATTCTCTGCCCGGTCCTGGTTTTGGTTTCCTCGTGTAGGACTCTGAGGTTGGCAGTTCCCCAACATGTCCTGAGGTTTCTCCTGTGCTGGTGTACCCCAATGTGCTCTGTGACCCAGAAAGCCCAAGTGTGCCTCGGTTACCAGCATACTCAGATGCTTCCTCGGTGGAGACATGTTCTGATTTAGCCTGCCTGCTTGCATGCCCAGAAGTGGTCCCTCAAAGTCTTGATCTTGATGCGTGTCCTCGTAATTTTGAGTCTGGAATTGTCATTGGTTCCATAGGGGTTCTTGATAGTTCTCCATGTGAGCCTGGTGATTGTTCTGCCCTCTTGGGATCTCTGTGGAGCTTCAAAAGGTTCTGTGAGATTCCGGGAGAAATTTTGCTTGGTACCCTGGATAAGATCAATGGTGGCTTTTGTGTTGTAAGGGACACTTCGAACAGGTTTTGTGGCAGATTTGGTATTTTCGGATGCTCCTTGGAAGGTGGTGGGTATTGTCTGGAGGGTTTCGGTGGCTTCTTCTCTGGTATCCACAGTCCTGATGGGTGTTACGCTGAGACTTGTAGTGCTGATGGGCATGTTTCGGTGGCTTCTGTTTCCGATGAGGTCGGTTTCGGGTGGACTGACTCTGGAATTGGACTTTGTCGGGCTGTCCCGACCTTCATGAGTCTTCAGTTTGAGTCTGTTGCTAATAGCACTTTTGAGGGTCGTCTGGAATTCGACCCTGGAGGGGGGGTACTGTGATGATTTGCTCAGCTGCCTGTGCAGGCAGGCAGCTTTTTGACCATTGTGTAGGTTTGCATGCTGCAGGACTCTGGAAAGAAGAGCTTCTGTTAGTTTTGCAGCTTGTGCTTGCTGAGGAATTTGCATACGTTGTCATGCAAATTGCCTGGCCACATTCATTGGAGGCGTGTACTATAAGTACTATGTCTTTCCCACAATGCTTCGCTAGTCATAAGGATTTCGTCCTATGTAACACTCCTGGTGGGGTGTCAGCCTTACTCTTTGTTTGAAGATCAGCTTAGAGTAATTCCTGAATCTGCGCTAGGCAGGTTTTCCCTAGTGCAGTTAGGATTGTTTACCTGTTTGTTTGTTCTGATGCTGTTGTCCTGTCCCAGCGGTGGTCGACAGGAAACGGTTCTGATCTCTGTTCTTGGAGTATAGCTGGTGCAGCGGTTGCTACCAGCTATCTCTTCTGTTCTGTCTCCTGGGATCGCGCTAGCCACTTTTCGCTTCTGTTCTGCTACTCTGTACTTGGATCGCACTTGTTATAATTTAAGTAGGCCTCAGTTACTTGGCCTGAGTTTTATGTAAAAGGCTTGTCCGCAGTGTATGTCTTTAAAATAAATAGAGGTTTTGTGATGCAGGCAGAGGCATCTCAGGGTCTGCGTGTAGCAGAGGATACACGCAGATACTGAGAACATGTTCCTAAAAGAAGGCCATCGGCCACTCTGACCTCAACAGGAACAGAAAACATTGGCCATGTTTACTAAACATCCACGGTCCTGCATATAGGCCAAACGCCTCATTGATTATTAATCAAGTAGGTGTGTATGATGACACCACGAGTGGGTCCACCAATAGACTGATATAGGGGGTGGCGAAGATGATGTCATATTTAACTCTTTCCAAGTCGGTATTAAATCTGGAGCGAGCGATGGAGAACTCACTTCTGCTTCTTCCTTCCGCACTAGCTCGCAATACTTACTGGAACCCAATTATTTCTTTAAGCATGTTCTTCCTTTATGTAATCTGATATAATGCCTGCTGTACATAGGTAGTTTAGTGGAACGTAGGTTAGCAAGAAGTGCCTGAGTGACTTCAGTAGGGAGTCTAATCATGAGCTTGTAACGCAACATGAAGATTGGCATGGCTAGGATATGATGAATGTATCTATCTGTATTTCTGTAGTCCTGAATAAATAACGTAAACATTGAAGAAGCCTGAGAAAGTCTATCTACTGTTTGCTGTGTGGAGAGTCAAGTGATCTCACAGTCTGTGAGACGATGGTGTCGAAGCAAGGTGATAAGAACAGTTTATAACAGTGGTGCCTGAAATCCTTCCCTGCCTAGCAATACAGGCAGACGGGGCCGGGGCCGAAGAAATTGGTTTCAAGATATTCCACAGCAAAACTAGCGGAATAGACTGTAAAGCTTATCAAGCTGATACTGATAAGCTGGTGTGAGTGTGTGGGAGCCAAGCACACGGCAGCGATTCGAGAAATCAGCGGCGAAACTCTTGGACGTTACACTGTGACTACATTGTGCACTGTAGTCACCAGCCGAAATATGGGTCGAACGGGACACGCCGGGGCCAGCTCGCAATTCGCTGTGGGAGATGTCGATCCACTGAGCCAGTCCAGTGTGGGGACGGAGATGACGGTGATTAAACGCTCAGAAAGTTCCCGGAGTCCATGGAAGTTTCGCAGGTGAAGTTGCGGGAATGCTGATGTATGGCCAAGAATCTGCTGCTCAGGCAAGTTTGATTTATGTTGTTTTATTCTGTGTTAATTGCAGCGTGGAGGCTGCGGGCTTCGCATCTTGTAAATGCAGGGTGCGGTTGTCAGAGTTTATGTGTTTT